>NW_027331948.1:3463069-3473069 GCF_048418815.1 Hemitrygon akajei
GGAAGGGGTGCCGCGACGGCAGAGCTGGTTTGCTTTATGCTGGCAGGAGATGTTTGGAAGTAGGCTGCCCATCATCGTCATAACCATACGGAGATGCGTTATCACTTCCATGGTTAAGGCCTCTCCTATTTCAGATCCAAAGGCAAATATCCTTTTTCTCTGAAAGAGCAAGTTGATCCCACGACTTTTCTGTCTGCTTTACACACCTCATGTGATCTCCAGTCTTTTTTTTTCCTGATAATAATTCGGAATTACAGTGAAAATGTGTTAAAATCAGTGCACAAGTTCCCCAGTCCTTCCACCTCGATACAGGTAATGTGCTGCTTATCACTCAGTCTTTTTTAGTTCGTTTCTGAAATTAATTCACATGCATCATTCCTACGCTCCTCGTAACCATCCTTCTCGTAAATATTTTGCCTTCGATTTAAGGTGAAGACTTTCTCTTCAAGACGGATCAGCACATCATGCAACGCTTGATTGCTTCTTCTAATCTACTTTAGCTTGGGGGCGACATTAACTACCCCTCTGCTCTGGCTTTGTTCAAATTCTACACGGCACACCTGCCAGTGATTAATCATCCAAATCTTTATCACAGTATTATAATCTTCCTTCACACTTCCATGACAGCATACTTTCCACACTGAGAAAAAATCTACATTACCTACGTCTCCATCAAAAAGCAAGTTCTAAGTGCGATGTGATAGTCATGGATGACTTCAAATTCTCAAATACCCGTATTAAGAGGGAGAGCCAGTGACGATTGGATCAGAGGAAAATTAATTCATTGACAGATTGATTAATTCTATTTGACCAGTTATTTTAATGCACCAACAAGAGGGAAGTCCTGTCTAGATTTGATATTCTGTATCAATTAGGACAGAATTTTGAGGACGGATGTTGTTGATCCTTCAGGAACAAGTAATCACAACATTGCTAGTTTCGAAGTTTTTAGGTACAGTATATCAATAAAAATCAAAGCCAGTAAATTGAATTTCAGAAACGCAAAACTAGTACATTAGAAGGCAAACTAGGCGTTCAAGCAGTTGAGCTACAATGCGGCGGATTTAAAGACGGAATAGACGCAATGCAGGAGTGCCTTCTACCCAAGGTCGGGAGAAATACTGTAAGCCACAGGTCAAAGTCCAAAGCAAAATGTATTATCAGAATACTTGCATGTCTCCACCTACACCCTGAGATTGTTTTCTTTTTCTGTGTACATACTTCACAAATCTATAGAAGAATATTTGGATGAAAAGACATAGATAAAATATTGAAGAAGAGACAGATTTATAAGGAATACAGAAATAATAGTAATGATGTTAACCGTTGAACATATGAAAAATATGAGACCTTTTGCCAAGAGGGACTAACGGATGGCTAAATGTGAGGTTGAGAACGATATTCTCCACATTTTAATATCGACTCCAAGAGGTATTTCCAATGATTCAGCAACAAACGAAAAAGTCAAGGGTAAAGCTTTGTGTATTAGAATAATAATGATGTGTGCAATTCCCAGGATGGCGATTTATCCACCATGTTGTTTGGTGTTCTCTGTCTTTCTGGTCCCTCCAAGAGCAAACCGCCTTGCTCTTCACTTTCTCGTTTCAGGTTTGGACATTCTCTCTTAATATGTCTCTTGTGACCACAGAAAAAGGATTTAATTATTGCACCTTTAGCTCTCCCTGTTCGTCTGCTCTTCATTGCGCCTTGATAGTGTGGCAGGGAGCTCCCGTACTCTCATTTCTCCAGACAGACTGATATTTAATAATCACCATCTTCCCATTAGAAGGCTGTATTGTTCTTAATAATAACAGAGTTGTTTTGATGGGAAGTTTTAGTTTCCCAAATATCGATTGGCATCTCCCTAGAGCAAGGGGTTTACATGGGGTGGAGATAGTGATCATAATTCTGGGGCCTTTACAATAGCATTGGAGAGAGTTAGGAACAGACAAGTTAGAAAAGCGTTTCATTAGAGTAAGCGGAAGTATGAAGCTATCAGGCACGAAATTGGAAGCTTAAATTAGAAACAGATGTTCTCAGGGAAGAAATGTGACAACTATTCAGGGGATGTTTGTGTAGAGCTCTGTATAGGTAGGTTCCCATTAGACAGGGAAGTTATGGTAGGATACAGCAACCGTGGTGTACAAAGGCTGTAATAAATCTGGTCAAGAAGAAAAGAAAACCTAACAAAAGGTTCAGAGAGCTAAGCAATGTTAGAGATCTAGAAGATTATAAGGCTAACAGAAAGGAGCTTAAGAAGGAAATTAGGAGAGCCAGAAGGGGGGCATGAGAAGGCCTCGGAGGGCAGCATTAAGGAAATCTCCAAGGCATTCTACAAGTATGTGAAGAGCAGGAGAATAAGACGTGAAGGAATAGGACCTAAAAAGTGTGACAGAGGAAAAGTGTGTACGGAACCGGAGGAAATAGCAACGGTAATTAATGAATATTTTGCTTCAGTATTCACTATGAAAAAGGATCTTGGTGATAGTAGTCATGAGTTGCAGCAGACTGAAAAGCTTGAGCATGTAGATATTAAGAAAGTGGATGTGCTGGAGGTTTGGCAAAGCGTCAAGTTGGATAAATCGCCGGGACCGGATGAGATCTACCCCAGGCAACTGTGGGAGGCGAGGGAGGAGACTACTGGCCTCTGGCGATGATGTTTGTATCATCAATTGGGACGAAAGATGTTCCGGAGCATTGGAGGGTGCGGATGTTGTTCCTTTATTCAAGAAAGGGAGTAGAGATAGCACAGGAAATTATAGACCAGTGAGTCTTACCACAGCGGTTAGTATGTTGATGGCGAATATCTTGAGAGGCAGGATTTATGAACATTTGGAGAGGTATAATATGATTAGGAACAGTCAGCATGGATTTGTAAAAGGCAAGTCGTACCTTACGAGTCTGATTAAATTTTTTGAGGATGTGCCTAAACACATTGATGAAGGTAGAGCAGTAGATGTAGTGTATATGGATTTCAGCAAGGCATTTGATAAGGTTCCCCATGCAAGACTTATTGAGGAAGTAAAAAGGTATGGGATCCAAGAGGACACTGCTTTGTGGATCCAGAAACGGCTAGCCAACAGAAGGCAAAAGGTGGTTGTAGACCGGTCATATTCTGCATGGAGGTCTGTCACCAGTGGAGAGCCTCAAGGATTTGTGCTGGGACCCTTACTCTTGTTGTTTTTTTTAATAAATGACCTGGATGAGCAAGTGCAGGGATGGGTTAGTAAGTTGTCTGATGACACAAGGTTGGAGGTGTTGTGAATAGTGTTGAAGGCTATGTGACAACGGGACATTGACAAGTTACAAACCTGGGCTGAGATGAGGCAGATGGAGTTCAACTCGGATAAGTGTGCAGTAGTTCATTTTTTTAGGTCAAAATGACGGGAGAATTTCGTATTAATGGTAAGACTCTTGGCAGTGTGGAGGATCAGAGGGATCTTGAGGTCCGAGTCCATAGAACGCTCAAAGCAGCTGATCAGGTTGACTCTGTGGTTAAGAAGGCGTATGGTATATTGGCTTTCATCAATCGCGGAATTGAATTTAGGAGCCGAGATGTAATGGTATGGATATATAGGACCCCGGTCAGACCACACTTGGAGTAATGTACTCAGTTCTGGTCGCCTCACTACAGGAAGGATGTGGAAGCCATAGAAAGGGTGCAAAGAAGATTTACAAGGATGTTGGCTGGATTGGGGAGAATGCCGTATAGGAATAGTTTGAGTGAACTGGGCCTTTTCTCCGTGGAGCGAGGGAGGATGAGAGGGGACCTGATAGAGGTGTATAAGATGATGAGAGGCATTGATCGTGTGGATAATCAGAGGTTTTTCCCCAGGGCTGAAATGGTTGCCAAAGAGGACACGGGTTTAAGGTGCTAGGGAGAAGGTACAGAGGAGATATCAGGGGTAAGATTTTTTTATTTGACGCAGGGAGTGGTGAGTGCGTGAAATGGGCTTCCGGCAACGGTGGTGGGGGCGAATAGGATAGGATCTTTTATGAGACTTTTGGACAGGTACACCTAGCTTAGAAAAATAGGGGGCTATGGGTAAGCCTAGTACTTTCTAACTTAGGGGCATGTTCGGCAGAACCTTGTGGGCCGAAGGGCTTGTATTGTGCTATAGGTTTGCTATGTTTCTATGACTTTGTATCTTCCTTTCACACTTTCTACTCACTTTTCTCAGTAGCCATGACTCAGTCTGTGTGGGTTCGGAAGGATCAAACGTTTCCAGTGCCGTTTGAGATTCATCAATTTACTGAGGCACGGTTGTCCTCAGCCATCTATTTGAGGCTTCTGTTCCTAAATGGTCGAGCTCTAAAGCTGTTCCATACACCTCTTGGAAGACAGTCCATCTAGGACATGTATTGCTCTCTGATGATTAGTTGCTTGGAACTGTACTCGAGGATCGTCTGATCACACATGTCCCATTATACTTTGTAATATCTTTAAGCTGCTGTACCCCGAACGGTGTAGTGAATGTTATGTTCTGATTTGTACCCTCCCAGCTCGCTTTCTCTGATAGTAACTAGGGGTACCAATCGTACAGGCAGTAGCATCAGCTCCCGTGGGTACGCTGTTGATGGGAGTTCCACTGGGAATGTTGCTTTGCAATTATCATAACGGTATCTAGTAGTTTCATCTGCTAGATCATACCAACAATTATCTCCATATTCACCTTCTTCCACTTTTTTTAGATGCAAAAGTACATGTCAGACCGTTCTATGCAGCAACTGCTCCCGCTGCATTTGAATATCTGCTTTAAACATTTCGCATGACCATCAGTGTTTCCTGTGCTGATTTCTGAATCACATTCATAGCCGGTTTTAATCACTGCACTGGTTCCTTAATCGGTCCACTTTATCCTTTGCTAATTGGGTTGCTCCATCTAGTTTTTCACACTTCATCTCAAACTGGTTCAGACGCATCAAGGCCATACCTTTCTGAACATCTCGCCCTTTCTGTAAAGGTTTCTACCTACTTTTAGAGCATTTTGGTTTCTCCTTCAAATCTATCTCACTCGGTAATTGCTTTAGGTTGATATTCCACCGTTTCTTGCTGTAAACTATCCGGCACGTTCTGCCTTAGCCTTTTTAGTAACTCTATCAAATCCTCAATTGAACAGACAACTGTTTCTGTTTTTTTTTTGTAATTGTCAAAGCTTCCTTCTCGGCAGCTCCGTTGGGCGATTTTCCACAGAGCATTCCCACCAGTTTCCCGTCACAGCCAGCATGACCGGCAAACTCCTCAAATGGCGATGACATCCCCGATACATATTCCTGGAGGTATCCACTCCAGTTGCAGCAATCCATGTCCTTTGGACTTGCTGAATTCCTGACGTTTCTTGAATTCTTCATCCTGGGTTAGTAAACGCTAACTACCGAGCCCCTGATTCATCTGTACTTCACCCATGTGGTCCGACTCGAACCTCGCGCTGAACCAGAGATTTATCCAACCTCACCCGGGAGAGCCATTTCTGATGCAAGTATAATCCGTTGTTACAATCATCAGTCAGATACAGAGAATTTCTGACTTTCATACTCTCAACTAAAGAGCGCGTGGAATAACAAACTATATGCCTGTGTGCACCCTACCAGAATCCCTAATCCTCCATGAACATTTAATTAAAAAAAACAAAATCACCATTGAAAAGAACTCCGTGGTGTCCGTGGGAACCTCATTATCGGCGATGTTTCGTTTCTGGTTGCTGAAGTGTTATCGCCCCTGACTATTGGAGCTCCGGACTCTTATACTGTTCCTCATCAATTGAACTGTTGCATCTCCATCCTGTTAGCTCAAGGTCATCTGACCTACCGGGGCTACCTTATTAATGGTCATTGTACTGAGCTTCAAGCAGCATTGTCCCACCTGTGTATTTGTGTCTTTCAGCTCTGACTGGGCCAAACCAGTTAAATCAGGCAACCTACACAGTTCAACCCGCACACGAGGCAGTCCAACGAGACTACGGATTGCTTCTTTGATAAGTTTTCATTTTACGTATTAAGAAGCTACACCTCCGAGAAGGTTCTCAGATTTAGCAGGTCATTACCTGAAGTTCCTTGCGTCGACATTCCACTGCTCTGATTAGATTGTCCCAGAGCAGGAATCACTTCAGAGTCTACACCCTTTACATGACGCACAGTTGTTTGTCTGAGAATTTGCACAGGTGTAGCCGGTCATTACATGAAACTGTCATGGTCCCTTCTGGCACACCTGCTTACCATCAGAAAAAGCAGGATAAAGACCCTGTGATCATAACAAGGAGCTGGCAGTTGGTTGGTCGACTCTGGTGTGAGTAACCTCGTTTCTTGGTTCTTAGGACTGCCAGTTCTAAGTCTAGTATCGCTCCTGGATACCGATTCCACGCTCGCTACGTCAAGAGTGCCTCCCGACTCTGCCTTCGCGCCCGTGTGCTGCACTTGGGTTCGTCCACCGCCACGCTTGTGTAACAGAAATTCTTGTGTCCACATTCAAATGCTCTGATTAGATTATCCAAGGACAAGAATCAGTTCAGATATCAGAAAATGAGGTGAAACAGATACAACTAATTTGACTGCTTCCACTGTCCTTGATTAGTCTGTAGTTTCTTCTAGCCAAAACTTAATAAAAATATTTTCTCTACGCTTACTGGCATATTCCTAACATCTTCGCAGGAGGATACGGTAGGAAAATATGATCTATGTCCTTGATTGCATAGTTTAACCCGTCACCATGATTCTTAATGCATTTAACTTCTTTCTTGACCTTTTTTTCCTACTAAGTTATTGGAATATTTTTAGCATAATCGGCAATATCCTTATCAACCTGCATTTTGGTAATCCGAAAGTCTACTTTACTATAGTTCTTACATATTCATAAGCCCTACCGACAAAATCATTACTATCTTTTCTCTGTCCTTTCTAAGCTGTCTTTTCATCAACATTTTATGTCTATCATTATTCATCGATGTAGCTACCTCTGGGTTTGCTAGATATTCCCAAAGAAAAAGGATCTCAGATTGTATGTGGTAACATGTATGTAATTTGAAAATCAATTTTACTTTCATTTTTCAACTTTGATCCATTACCTTTTTGGCTTTTTATGACCATGGGTTTAACGTTTTCTACCTTTTTAAAATCTACTCAATTGTTTCTCAACTGACTCGAAGTCAAGCGATTCCTTTCAGTTTACCTTCTGAAGTCGGAGCTGTACCTTCACATCTTTGCCTTTATGAATTTCAGTTTAATGGTTTTGCCTTTTATTGATACACTCTCCGGAAAATCTTCGAGACTAACATTGTTATGATCACTTGCTCCGAAAGGCACAACAACTTCAGTAATCAAAATCCTATCCTGAATTGTTACAGAATTTCAAATCTAGATAGGCTTCCTCACCTGATGGTGTATTAACATGCTGGGTCGTAAAACAATAATTCAATAACACAATTAAATTACTTTCCTGTAATCGATTAGCCACCGGGTTCTCTCGCTCAATATTTGATACAAATAGTCCCGGACAACCGTGACATCACCCTGAAAACTTGTCATTTTAACATTGTGACGGAGAAGTAGGTAACGCAGAATTATCCTCAGTGTGGAGACTTCACTGGTCGTAAATGTATGAAGGAAAATTAAAAGGCTGTTATAAAGATTTGGATGAAACAAGGAAGGTAACCGAAACCAGAGCGAAAGAATGCTTAAATGTGTATTGGGTAGAATGCCACCAGCAAGCTAAACTGCAGTGGGACTGATTCGAAGAAGGGATCGTGTCTTCCATTATGTGGAGCCTCGGCTTGAAGAGAAACTGTCCACATTAATGAGAAGGCAACGTATTTGCTAGACGGGAAGGTGCAAGGAACATGGAAATAATGCATTTGGATGAATTTTAGATTCTTTGTGAATGGAAAGAGTGAGTGATAAGAAGCACTTTAGCTTGTAGCGAAGTGCGTAAATTGTATAATTAATTCAACACATTTTGAATGTAATGCCGAAATGATTATCCGAACAGAAACGTAACACTAGAGATCTAATGAAGTGTCCACAGCCGATAGTAAAGTTCCTGCGCCACCATTCCCACTCACAGAGCAAGAGTAAACAGGGACTGGATTTGAAACAGGACGTTTGTGCCGGACGTAGTGACGCAGCTCCGTTTGGTTATGATGACGATAGTCAGCCTACTTCCAAATATCTCCTGTCAGCATACAACCAAAGAACCCAGTCCTATTGTAAAAAGTCTCACCCCCTTCTCCATTTGCGAGCAGCGAGGAAGTCGCAATGGAAGGCAAAGTGGCAGAATCTGAAAGAACAATATAACGTGTGGTAAATCCTTCTGCCTCAGCTTCTAAGAGATATTGATCATGATATTGAGATAACCACAGTTATCTGGCCGCGGATAACCACAGTGAACTGTTACAGACAACTGATCACCAGAGATCTATGTAATGTCTAGATACTGCAGAGAAAAGGACATTGATTTGAATGGGTTCCAATGCAAACATATCAAAGACATAGCAGTTTTATAAAGCCTCAGAATTTTATTCTTAACATTCGACTTTGCCGAAAAACAAGGAGCAAGTGAAGAGTTAAAGAATTTGGTAATTTACGTTAGTGCATTAAAAGCGGATACCACTATAGGTGGTAACAAAATGCTATCATATGAGCAGTATAAAAGCAGAAGAAACAGTAGCAGGGGTAGGGCATTTGGCCAATCAAGCCTGCTCCGCCATTTAATAAGATCATGAACAATCTGCCAATGGTCTCATCTCCTCCTGCCTGGCTTTTCACCATAACCCTTAATTCCCCTAGTATGTAAGAATTTATCGAACCTTGACTTAAATATATGTACTGGGGTAGCCTCTGTTGGGCATTGGGCATAGAAATCCGCATATTCACTACTGTCGAAAAACAGGTCCTCCTCATCTCCGTCAAATTTCTACATCGCCGAATTTCCTAGTTCTAGTCTTAACTACCATTGGAAACATTTTGCTGCCTTCATTTTATATGTTTTTATTGCGTGTAACTCCCGACCAGACTCTTCAAAACAACCCTGAAAAGAAAAGAGATATTAAATATCAAAATAGAGCTGTTTCCGAAGATGCGAGAAAAGCTGTCTCCTTTAGGCGCCATCATCCTAAGCTCCTCCTTCCTATTATAAGGGAGGTATCACACTCATGAAATATACCTTCACTGCACTAGGAAGGCGCTAAACAGCATAGTTCCGGATTGGATGTTCGTCTGGCAAAGGTCCCTGCACAGTGCCCAAATCTGTTACTTTAAAGTTGGTAATAGCGATTATTAAGCATGACACTATACAACAAATCGTTCATTTAGTCTCAGTCCTATCCTTGGTCCCTGATTAGAGATGAAAGCACGTTTAAGTTGTTGGAGATTTGGTCACATGGTGACGTCATGATTTCAACGCGCTGAATATTAACTTGCGTACGATGCATAACAACAAGCGTCCTTCTGCTTTCTACTCGAAAGAATTACTTAAAAACTGTGTAATTCTAATTATAGATTATTTGTTAACTGTTCAAAACTTGGGAATATTTCATGCTCTGCGACAGTTTAAAGTGTGAACGCATTGAGACTGTAAACTATTGCACAAGGACTAGACATTTGTGAGTTCAGTTGAAAGAGAAACAGAGGTAATGCTTGCGTGAATGAACGGAAGGCCAGTCTTGTGATTGTTAGGATTGCATTATAAGGACGTTTGAATTAGTCCTTTCTTTCACAGTAGGATATCACTGCCTGCAAATATCTGCTTCATTAGTTGAAATAAATTTCCAGGAACATGTGAATATCAGAAAGTTTGTTTTGCGAAATTGTAAAGAAGTATTAGTCAATGGGGCCGCAATTACCCACGTCTGATTTCTCTTTATTCTTCAAAATATTTGATAAGGATTTTCACTCTAAGTATTAAACGTTTATTCTATTTAAGTTACCTGTGACAGTTTTGAAGGAAAAAACGCTGGAGCTTAGATTTTTGCTTTGATTTACCTGCGTATTTAAATTGTGTTCTTCTGCT
>NW_027331948.1:3478069-3598069 GCF_048418815.1 Hemitrygon akajei
ATGAACGTTTTTATTTCTCGATGAGCATAGAGTGAATGGTTGATTCTTTGACTCTGCAAGTGTATTGCAGGGATTGGTATAGGCCCATTGTGTTTTTTTTTTTACCATGAAAGTTAATGACCCAGATCTCGATGTAGAAAACTGAATCAAAATAATTACCGCCGACTCCTAAGTTGGAGACGTTCTTCCAGACAGCAACTCAATCCATGCTTAGAGTTTAATGTTGACTGGCCAGGAAACAGGCTGAAAAATGGTAGATGGCATTTAATACAGACAAGTGTGAGATAGTCAGCGTTGTGAGGAAAGAAACAATAGGTTCCGAGGCACATACTGAATATGTGGACTTTAGTCTGCAGATTTTAAAAGAGAGCTGGCAATACAGACCGATAATTCCAGGAAATCGGCGTCACGGGCAGACCGGCTCGTATTCAGCGCTGATTACAGTGACCTTCACAATCAGATCTCTGAGTACAGGAGTGGGGACATTATGTTGAATCTGTACAACATGTTCGTGAGGCCGTAGATAGCATACAGTGGCTGTTCTGGCCACCTACGTACAGTTTTGAAATATTAATAAGCTTCAAAATTTCCAGCAATATTTTGAAAGGAAGAGTTCGGGAAATGAACAGGGTGAGTGCACGGAGATTTTCATGATCCAGTGCCTATACTACAGACACTATAGAGAGGGAGTGCCGAGGAGATTTCCAAGGGTATTACGTGGAATGGAGGTCGTGCCTTAGGAGAACAGGGCATTTTCCCGGGACCGTGTTAGGGAACTGGAGCTGCAGCTCGGCGCACCTGGCGCAGATGTGGATGTCCGGGAGTCTAGGAGCCCTTGCACTCATAATTCCCCCTTTCGTCAAATAACATGAAAAACTGAAACCCAAACCTACCTTGCCTCGCCCATTTGTAGGCAGGTGGTCACACCGGGGCAACGAGAGGCAGGCAAGTGGGTCACGGTTAGAAGAGAGAAGAGGTGGAGTCAGGTACTACAGAGTACCCCAGTGGCTGTAGCCCTAGACAATAAGTACACCTGTTTGAGTACAGTGGGGGGGGGAGTGTTGTTTAGCCTACCTGGGGGAAGCAACAGTGGCCGTGCTCTGGCACAGAGTCCGGCGCAGTAGCTCAGAAGGGTAGGGAAAGGAAGAGGAAGGCCGTAGTAACAGGCGACTCGACAGTTAGGGAGTCAGATAGGCGATTCTATGGACGCAGTCAAGAGACCCGGATGGTAGTTTGCCTCCCTGCTTCCAGGGTCCGGGATGTTTCTGATATACTAAATACCGGAAGTGGGAGGGTGAAGAGCCAAAGGTCGCGGTACATATACGTACGAATGACATAGGTAGGAAAAGGGAAGAGGTCCTGAAAGTAGAATATAGGCGATTAGGATGGGAGTTGAGAAGAAGGACCGCAAAGTAATAATCTCATGATTACTGCCTGTGCACGCGACAGTGAGAGTAGGAATAGAATGAAGTGGAGGATAAATGCGTCGCTGAGGAATTGGAGCAAGGGGCAGGGATTCAAGTTTCTGGATATCTGGGACCTCTTCTGAGGCAGGTGTGACCTGTACAAAAATGATTGGTTGCATTTGAATCGCAGGGGGACGAATACCCTGTCGGGGAGATTTGCTAAGGCTACTAGGGAGACTTTAAACTAGAATAGTAGGGGGATGGGAATCAAATTGAAGAGACTAGGAGAGGAGGTTAGTTCACATTTTAAAGGATGTAATGGTGGATGTCTCCGGTTCTGACAGGATATTCCCTAGGACCTTGAGAGAAGTTAGTATAGAAGTATAGAAGAAGTAAGGGTTCTGACTGAAATATTTGCAATTTCTTTAGAAACGGGAATGGTAACGGAGGATTGGCGTATTGCTGATATTGCTCCATTGTTTGAAAAGGGTTCTAAGATAACCCTTGCAATTATCGGCCTGTAGGTTTGACGTCAGTGGTGGGTAAGTTAGTGAAAATTATGCTCAAAAATAGTATATGGACAGGGTCTGATTAGGAAAGTAAACATGGATTTGTGAGTGGAAGGTCATGTTTGACAAGTCTTATTGAACTTTTCGAAGAGGTTACTAGGAAAGTTGACGAAGTTAATGCAGTGGGTTTTGTCTATATAGACTTCAGTAAGGCTTTTGACAAGGTTCCGCACTGAAGGTTAGTTTGGAAGGTTCAATCCTTGGGTATTAATATTGAAGTAGTAAAATGGATTTAACAGTGGCTGAATGGGATCTGCCAGAGAGTAGTGGTGGATAATTGTTTGTCAGGTTGGAGGCAGGTGACCAGTGGTGTGCCTCAGGGATCTGTACTGGGTCCAGTGTTGTTTGTCGTATACATTGATTTGGATGATTGGGTGATAAGTTGGATTAGTAAGTATGCAGATAAATCTAAGATAGGTGGCGTTGTGCATAATGAAGAAGTTTTTCAAAGCTTGCAGAGAGATTTAGGCCAGTTAAACGAGTGGGTTGATAGATGGGAGATGGAGTTTAATGCTGATAGGTGTGAGGTGCCTCATTGTGGTTGGGTTAATCAAAACAGTATATACATGTTAAATGGTAGGGCATTGAGGAATGCAGTAGAACAGCCTGATCTAGGAATAATGGTGCATAGTTCCCTGAAGGTGGAATCTCATGTGGATAGGGTGGTGAAGAAAGCTTTTGTTATGCTGATCTTTATAAATTAGAGCATTGAATACAGGAGTTAGAATGCAATGTTAAAATTGTACAATGCATTCGTGAGGCCAAATTTGGAGTATTGTGTACAGGTCTGGTCACCGAATTATAGGAAATTTGTCAACAAAATAGAGACAATACAGAGGAGGTTTATTAAAATGTTACGTGGGTTTCAGCCCCTAAGTTGCAGAGAAAGGTTGAACAAATTATGTCCTTATTCTTTGGAACGTAGAAGGTTGAAGGGGTACTTAATAGGTTTATTTCAAATTATGAGGGGTATAGATAGAGTTGACGTGGATAGGCTTTTTTCCATTGAGAGTAGGGGAGATTCAAACAAAAGGACTTGAGTTGAGGGTTAGGGGGCAAATATTTAGGGGTAACACGAGGGGGAACTTCTTTACTCAGAGAGAGTTAGCAGTGTGGAACGAGCTTCCAGAAGGAGTGGTAGTGGCAGGTTCTATATTGTCATTTAAAAAAAATGCATGGGCATATGGACAGGAAATGAATGGAGTGTAATGGGCCGATTGAGGTCCGTGGGACTAGATGAGAGTGAGTGTTCGGCACGGACAAGAAGGACCGAGATGGCGTGTTTCCGTGCTGTATTTTTTTTTAATGTTCCGGAAGATCACTGAGTTTTCTCTGGCCCTGTGGTGATTTAATATATTCACCACACCTGGAGTGGAGACATTTCCCATCACTTCAGGTCCTTTCAGGGGTATCACAGATAAGTACATTCTGGTAATTCTGTGTCGTTAACACTGACGAATTATAAAACTCTGTGCCATAATAATATCCATGTTTTATGTGAGTAACCGTACGTAAATACGTAAGTTTTGTCATTATCAACATATAAAAATACTCTTTGTGTAATTGTCAAAATAAAAGGACAGGATTTGCATTACTGGCAGACTCTCTCAAGGAGAAGTATTACAAAGGGTTAATACACCAACCATGTCTGGCCAGAGAAGGCAGCGACAGCATCATTACAACAGAGATAGGACACGATTTCCCAAAGACTGCGCAAATTTAGTGTAGAAGGAAGGTTTTCTTAACAAAAAGTACACTTACAGAATTCAATTAAAACCAATAAGGACGGGGAAATGAAATGATGGTAAACTAAACAATTACATAAAAACGATATTAATCAGCCCGAAATTGGGGAGGAGTGCGGCAGAGCTTTCAAGAATCAGTGGATTCTGGAATGGTTCTGTGTGCTTAGAGAAAATGCCATTCCGGTCTTTAAGTAGCCTGCAGAACGAAGGCGGAATAGCCTGACAGCAGTGGTTCTGAAGATTTTAGAGTCCACTCTTAAGGATGAGGGTTCAGGGTACTTGGAAGCACATGATAAAATAGGGCACTACACCAGATATGCATTTATTATGGGCTCCCCAGTCGGATACAGAGCGATTTAAACGATATTCCGAAAAAAGGATCATATATGAGTTACTGAGGATTTTAAGAGTCGAGAATTCGAGGACTACGCCTTATCAATCGCAGCGTGATCGACACCCGGAGAGGTATACTGGGACCATGCTAGACATGCTCAGAACCCTGAAGATCAGCAAAAAAGAACAAGTGGAGTGGATAAATTGGACAGTTAATCTGCTGCTACAACGGCACGCAAATTTAAGCTGCAGGTTACTCGCCATATCATTTGATCTTTGGGCGCGAGGCAAGGTTCCCCATCGACCTTCGTTTTCCAAATGGCAAAGAAGACTTACCACTGAAGACTTATCTGGTACATGTCTGATATGAGAAGGGAGCTGAAAAAAATGCTTATGAATTAACTGAGGTAGTGGCTGCCAAGCAGAATCAAGGAAATACGAGGAGGTATGAGCAAAAGAGGATGTGAATGGGACTGTCAGGATTCGCTATTGGAACCACCTTCTATCTCTGAGACAAGAGGTGCTTGTTGACCTGGAGTCGGGCCTGGACCCTAAATCTAATAAAAGCACTCTAAGGCAACATGAGGGGTTGGGGTTTGTAGTCGGGATGGGGTGTGCTGAACGCCCAGCAACAGGAATAATTAAACCAGCGCACGATTATTGGATACGGACTCGGAAGATGAGAAATGGTTGTGTGGCATATATCGCATTTCGCCAACTCCCCAGTCATTGAGAAAATATTCCCATCTTTTCTCACGCTTCAGCAGATGAAACGGGGGGAGGGGGGAGTTATAAGTGCCCAGGCAAATTTTAGCTGGACTATAAAGAGGGTGAAGCGGAGATCCGCCAATGGGCAGAGGGACTCCAGTTCCAGTTCTGATACACCAGGGGAGTCCTCGCTAAATTGCTGAAGTAGTGTCGGAAACTGAAAGACGTTGGAATAAGGAGGACTCAAATAAATCAGGAGTCCGCAAAGATCGGCTGCTCTATGTAGTATTCAGAAATATACCTGACATAATCACTATATATACCTGAAATATAATCACTATGGACTAGCTATTTACTATACTATGTAATCACTCCTATGTACTGAATATTACTATGTATTATTTTACGAGACACATTTTACTATGTATTGTTTTACTAGTTACCTTGTATTCTCGTAGCTATATACTGTGGCAGTTAAAGAACATCTGTTTATCATCAGCAGCACTAATTAGCTGAAATGTACTCCATATGTTATACAATAGAATGGCTTATGAAGAGATAACGGTGACAGACAGGATGGTATGAACAGGAAATGTAATGTGAGGGAGGTTAAGGGAGGCTGACTGAGAAACAATCGTGGCCAGGAATGAGGCCCAAGATGTGAACTGGAAAGAAATACTGGTGGCGCACCGAGAGCTAGGCAAGAGCGTTTTATTAGTTAATGTATAGAGTATATGCAACGAAAAATTGATTGGGTATGCTGATAAAACCGAAATATAACTGAGATAAGAAATTACTATAAAGAATGCTGTACACCGGAGTTCGGTGGGCTTTCGGTGACAAGTTCATTGATTGCATCAGCCTTTGTTTGCAAATAAAGGTTTAAACTTCTCGAAGAATTCTTTGCGTCAGGGAAACAGAGTTACGACTATCCCCTAATGAGATGCTTCATTACCTTTTACAAATGGAGTGGAGGTGCTGACATCACGAAATTCCTTTGAAAGCGGTTTTATTAATAGGAGGTGTCAAATTATATCAAGGTCATGAAGACATGACGATTTTGTTGGGTGGGTGGATGATTTACTCCCCGGTTAATATTTCTATTGTCGTGTTGTATGTCTTTTATTTGGTAGGTCTGTGAGAGCTGTTAGTTTTCAGCTTGTTCCGTTTTCAGCTTCTTTCGGTTATTGTTGACGATAAAAGATGTGGAAAATGTGTGTCATCTGATTAGAATGGTCGAATTTGAGGGAGGTTTCTCTGTTGAGGGACACTGAGGTTGGGCCTGCGGCTTTTGTTCGATAGGGATGAAGAGGTAAGACGCCGGAGAGAAGCGATTGTAAGATTCGTCCCGGAGTGAGCCCGTGATTCGATGATGATGGGTAAGATGAAATGACGATCGTTGACTTGTAGAAGCTGTGAGCTCGAAATTGTGCACATTAGATTGTTAAAAATGGACCTTTTCTTATTCTTTATTTTTGTTCTTATCTTTACTAACCCTTCGGTGAAATTAAGAACTGTAGAGATAAAATCTTTTAATCGCTTGTGATGTACTGTCTGTTACTTCGCGGCAGTAATTATAACAGGATAGGTGCACAGAATTCACACAAACAGCGGGTTTAGCGTGGGATATCGCCTCAATGTCAAAGGTTTGGCGGGGCCGGTGTTATCTTTCCTAGACTTAGGCAGCCGAGAGAACCAGGCTCTTTCACGACGATTGATAGGCACTGATTTCTCTAACAGAGCGGATACGATGAGGGAACTCCTCAGAGGCAGTGATCATAAAATGATAGGACAGCATCCTGCGGTTTGAGTGGTAGGACCTAAAATTAGATGTGACGGTAATTACAGAGGAATCTGAGAGGATCCGGTAAGAGTTGACTGGAAGGGACAGTAGATGGATACTGGCAGACCAGCAACGTCTGGGGTTTCAGGCAGCTCTAGGATCCAGTCACCTACTGGTAGTAATATTCCACAGGGATAATATACCAAGCATGTGTGATGAGAGAAGGGAAAGACAGCATAATAACAATGCACATGGGATGCAATAGCTCAATATTGTGCAAATATAGAGGTGTAGGATTTAAAACAAAAAAAAAGAAGACAATTAAAATCAGTAAGGGGGAGAGATAAAATGAAGCATAAAAAATTTTACTCCTCACGTATGTGAACGATGTAAGAAATAATGGCAATTCAATTGAATTCGAAATGTGCCTCGGCTTCAAGAGAAAATATCTACCTTAAGTAGAATCCTACTGATTTACAATGAGGGTGGTTGAGAGGACCGTGGAAATGATGTATTTGGTCAGTTTTAGAGGGCTTGCTAAAGACAACAGTGAGTGATAGGAAGCATTTTTGCTTGTAGTGAAGTGGGATTGAGGAAAATTTGTACCGATTTAAGCACATTATGAATGTAATTCCGAAATCATTATCAGAAAATAACTATAACACTGAAGAACACATAAAATATCTGAAGCAGATAGAAGAGGTACAGGATCAACTTGCCCATTCAGAGAGAAATAATATGGGCTTTTGAAATAGGAGATGGCGTTAGTGATTGATGTAATGACACACCTCCGTATGTTTAGTACGATGATAGGCCTCGTTCAAAACATCTCCTGCCAGCAACAAAAGCGAAAAAAATACAGTACTGCTGCTACCCCTTCCCCTTTTGCGACCAGAGAGAAATGGCAATGTAAGGAAACGGGGCAGGACACTGAAACAAGAATATAACATGCGCCGCTTCCTTTGTGCTATAGCATCTGGAGATATTTCTCAGGGTATTGGGACATAAGTGACCGCGGAGATCATAGTGGGTTGTTACAGGTAAATGATTACCGGAGATCAGTACACAATCGAGGTACTAGAGTGGAAAGGAAATTCATTAGACTGTGTTTGCATGTGAAGATATCTTAAAGCCGTAACAATTAACCGCATTTTAACGCCTCAGAATTCCATTCTTCGCACTCGACTTTGCCGGAAATACAAGGATCGGGAGGAATTTGAAGCAATAAAGAGTCCGGTAAGTTACATTTCGGTATTAACAGAAGATACCGCTAGACGTGCTAACAAATGTAGCTGCAAACAGCCAACTACATTAATGTCAGAACACTGTAATAGCAGAGCCGAGATATCGTCGTAAGCAGTACTAGAGATCATACCTTCCTTACGGAATGTCACCAGCGTCGGTCCTCCAGGCAGACTTCCCTTGATCTACTACCTCATCTGCCTTCTGTTAATAAACATTTTTGTTGATAAAAACTGTTTTATCAGTTTTTCAAAGAATTCAGTCGTTCATAAGGGACGACGTGCCCCCACAAGAGCATGCTGACTATCAACAACCAGAATACGTTTCTTCAGGTACTCATAATTCCCGTTTCTCAATATCCTCTCCAATAGCTTGCCAACTACTGGCGGAAAACCCCTAGCCTGTAAATCTCAGGACTCTCCCTATTGCATTTATTGAACAAAGAAAGACATTTACCATCCACCAATCATCTGGTACTCCTGCTGTGGCAGTGAAGACGCAATATAATTTCTAAAATCACAGTAATATCTTCGCCCGCTTTCTGTAATTACACGTATATCCGTTCTAGCAAAGGGGAATGATTGATTTTAATGTTTTACAAGTTTCCAGCGCATAAATCCTAGAAGGGTATGTCCCAGCATATCCGCCTTTTTAAGCTATACCCACATTCAGATAGTGGTGGTGCAACTGGACTATCTGACGGTGGTGTCTGAAAAGAGGATGCTGTCCAAGTTGCATGCCATCTTGGACAAGGCCTCCCGTCCACTCAATAATGTACTGGTTAGGCACAGGAGTACATTCAGCCAGAGACTCATTCCACCGAAATGCAAAACTCACCGTCATAGGAATTAATTCCTGCCTGTGGCCATCAAACTTTGCACCTCCTTCGTCGGAGTGTCAGACACCCTGAGCCAAAAGGCTGGTCCTGGACTTATTTCCACTTGGCATAATTTACATATTATTATTTAATCATTTATTGTTTTATATTGCTAAATTTCCACTGTATTCTTGGTTGGTGCGACAGTAACGAACCCCAATTTCCCTCGGATCAATAAAGTATCTGTCTGTCATTCATCAAAGTCCCGCTCACTGGTGAATACCGAAGCAAAGTATCATTAAGGACCTTCACTGCCTTCTTGCACTCTAGACACATGCTTCCACTTTTATCACTGATCTGTCCCATCCTCTCCCTCGTCATCATCCTGCTCTTCACTTACCTGCGACTCTCCAAGGCCTTCCCATTTACCCTTCTAACAGTTCTAAGTCCATTGTTAATCGCCTTCCTGGTTAGATTGTGACTTTCCATAGCCCTAACTGATCTTTTCTTCCTGAACATTAAGTTTCTTACTTTATTCTTCTTGACGAGGTTTTTCATATCCCTTGTCAACCAGGGTTACTTTACACTTCCTTCTGTTCCTTGCCTCAATGAGACAAGTCTATACTGAACCCCAGTCAAGTGTTCCATTAAGAATTAACTGTTGCGCATTTCAAGGAGCACACCACTTCACAAATTCGGCTCCCAGGTTCCTACCTAATAGCAACAATTAAATACAATCCATACTGTCTGCTCCTATCCCGGTGTAAGGGTATAGTAAATGTTGAATAGTTGACACGCGAAGAAATCTGTGTCATTTCTTGTACCAGATCCTGGATGGACTGTTATTGATTCCGCCTGCACCATTATTGAGTAATTAGGTCATATCTGAAAGTTTTTGCACGATGAAGTACCAATGCATATTAATGAATTTAAAGTTACCTGTGACATCCACCCTGTTAATATGGCACCTGTCCAAAATCTATCTCCCGATCAGTTCCTACCTTTCTCCGTACCTTTTTTCTTTGGTGATAGACTGCGGGGTGTGTGATCTCTCCACAATACACTGAAATGAGTGATTTCTCCCTTTTTGATACTGAGTTCTGCTCATGGTTCATCAATAGCCAATCTTTTCACCGTTTTTTTGCCTTTCCGCAGCTGTGATAACATCACACTCTCCCTGTTTCAATAACACTTCCATTGCTCTCATTTACCCGACTCTGTCCATGTTGAAACATCTGAATCCCGGAATGTCTGGAAGCTATTCCTGCCCTTGTGATTGTCAAGTCTCTGCGATAGTTTGAAGTAATTCAAGATATGTAACAATCCCGCCAGCCCATTGAACATCAGCCCAGTTTCCTACCTTGACTGTATGAAATATGCAATCCTCCGTGGTCTTTGCAATTTCGGGATGACTAGGCAAATGATAGTTTGAATTTATGAAAAAATACTGATTTTTAAACTGTTTTATTCGAAAACTCCGCTGAATTACAATTGGACGTGGGCGTTATCTACACAAATGGCCATTTAATGTAAACACATACTTCAGTCCATTCTTAAGCTCTTCTCTGAATTTCCTCTGTGTCAGTGTATAGATACAAGTGTTGGTGCACATACTGAGAATTAGCAGCATGAACCCAAATTGCTGTAGTATATATACCGGGGAACTGAAATATCTGTCCTCGTAAAAATAGTTTTGTGCTTGCCATTTCAGGGAACGAGCTACATAGGGCATCCAAAATAAGATGAAATTAGTTGAAATTGCAAACAATAAAATCATCGATTTTCTCCGGTTTTCCATCTCTGTATCTTTCTGTTTATCGCTGCTGTTCCGAAGCCCTCTGCGGACTCTATTGGCCGCGATGATATGTCTGACAGTTAACCCATTGAACACGAGCATTAAGCCAATTGGTAGCAATGGTGTTACAATGCTATCCAGTAATTCGAATACTTTCCAGACGTGTAAAGTAGCGTATTCATATGTGAAAGAGCAACGCCACGGTATGTTGTCAATAATGACGTAAGGTTCAATGGCAAAGTAAAACGGGACACTTCTGCCGCAGCTCACTATAACCACGGTCACCATAACCACCGTTGCTGTTCTCTCAGTGCAGTATCGTTCCCGCAGCTTTCGACAACATATTGCGATGAAACGATCGAAGGTAAAGCTGACCGTAAACCAAACAGAACAGTCCATTGCTATAATTCTAAATACAAGTGTCAGGGCGCACACAGGAGTGATGAGCAGGTATCTGGTGTACATGTAGATATAGTTGGTCTGTTCTATTAACGCAGCAACTATAACCACCGTCAGATCCGCTGTTGCCATTCCAACGAGGTAACGGGTGATGCATTTGGAGAGTCCACACTTTCCCCGAGATAGAATCACAATCGCCGTTAAATTAACTGGAAGAAATTTGGGGAGTAAACAAAAAAAAATATCGTTAGGTGCATCTGTCTGAATGCTAACCATTCTTCTGATGCTATACAGGACATTTCTTTGTGAAATCCAGTGTGTGTGGACTCCGTCGGTGCACGCCGGCTGTAGGATAATAATGGACTGGGGTGGCTGTGGGTTGGCGACCTTCCGACAGTTTGGAGCCAGGCATCTGATTACCACAATTCACATACCGGTGAACAGTCAATCGCTGCATAAACAACACCTCTATTATTACAGGTGAAACGGCTAACGGGTTTATTTGTAGTGAAATTAAAGAGATTTACAGTACTAGTTACAATTTACTGACTTGTTACAGAACAGACCTGCTTGTCGGAAATAGACCGGTCGGTCATTTGATAAAGCTGCCATGCTGTTGTTGTAAGGTCGAAGTGTCTGTATTGATAGAGACTCCGACCTAGAAACCCATAGACCAGTATCGCTTCAGAAAGCCGAGCCAGGTTTGAAACTATGTCAATATCGATACCAACGTAATTGACAAGACAAAAACACATGGATTCACATACGAAAAATGAAAATAAATCCATTAGATACTTGAATACTCCATTCTTGTAACACTTTTCAAATGAGGGTAGAATCTGTACTGAGTAAAACTCCGAACAGTGCAAGGGATCAGCATCGAGACGACAGCACTATGCATATAGTGACCAGCTCCAGTATCTTACCAGGGATACCGATCGCTACAACTGCAGGATAGAAAATGGCCGCGATGTAGTAAATCGCTGGATATCCCATATTCCGTCAGAAGCAGCGTTCAGTTGTACGGAGCGTTCCAGCTGCTCTGATGGATCAGTCATCGACTTCACTGAGTTATAAGCAAGTGCGAGTAATTCCACAGAGACAATTAGCGTCGTTGTCACATCAGTCACATTAGGGACAGCCAGCTACACAAACACTTACACTAAAACGTTTTTCTAACTCTGAGTCTGTGCCAGGAATTTGTCTCCTCAAGGGATGTTATAAGTTAAAACAAAAGATAATGTGACTATTGCCAATGTAATTTCTAGAACACCCGGCGTCTGCTGCTGAAATGGAATATTTTCTGATTACTGTTCTTTCAGAATCAGAATCAATTTTATTATCATCGGCATGTGTCGCGAAACTTGTTAACTTAGAAACAGCAGTTCAATGCAACACATAAAAATATAATAATAGTGATAACATTAATAAATAAGTAGGAGTATACGCATATTGAAAAGTTAAATATTCGTTCAAAAACAGAAATCATACATATTAAAAAGTGAGGTAGTGTTCACGTGTTCGATGCCCATTTCGGAATCCATTGGCAGGGGAGGAGAAGCTGCTCCTCAATCGCTGACTGTGCGCCTTGAGGCTTCTGTGTCTCACAAAGGCAGCGTCCATTATTAAGGACCTCCGGCACGCAGGACATGCCCTCTTCTCACTGTTATCATCGGGTAGGAGATACAGAAGGCTGAAAGCACACACTCTGCGATTCAGGAACAGCTTCTTTTCCTCTGCCATCCGATTCCGAAGTGGGCACTAAAGTTTTGGACACCACCTCACTTTTTTTTTGATATACATTATTTTTGGATTTGCACTTTCTTTCTATAATCTATTCAATATACGTAATTGATTTACCTGTTTGTTTATTATGTTTTATTTTAGTTATTATGCTTTTATCTCTTTCTGCTCGATTATGTATTGCATTGAACTGCTGCTGCTAAGTTTTTTAAAAAAAATCACGTCACATGCCTGTGACAGTAAACCTGATTCTGATCCTGTTTCTGATTCTGATTCTGATTCCAATCTGAGAATGAGAAAATATGAGAAAATGAGCATACCCTGGCTGCTTAGTAATGGAAGCTGCAGTGTTGAGAAATCGCTCCTTGAAGATGTCCTGGGTACTTTGTAGAATCGTACCCAAGATGGAACCGAATAAAGTTACAACCCTCTGCAGCTCTTTCGGTCTTGTTCTGTAGCAACCCCACCCCCCCCCCCCTCCTGCCCCCATACCATCCAGTGACGTAGTCTGTCAGAATGCTCTCCGAAGTACATCTATAGACGTTTTAGAGTGTCTTTGTTGACATGCCAAATTTCTTCAAACTCCAAATGAAATATAGTCGCTCTCCTGCCTGCGGCATAACTGCTTCGACATGTTGGGACCAGGTTAGGTCCTCAGAGATCTTAACACTCAGTAACTTGAAACTGCTCACTCTATCCACTTCTGATCCCTCTATGAGATTTGGTATATGTTCCTCCGCCTTACCCTTCCAGAAATCCACACTCAGCAATTTCGTCTCACTGAAGTTGCCTACTCATCAAGATGGCGGCGCGACGACGCAGGGCGCAGCGGCCACTCCAGTAAGGAATATCCGTTATCTGTAAGTAGGGGCCGTGCACAATCCTGATTTGATTGAGACGGATGTGTGAAGCACGGAGGAACATCTGGCGAAACTTCTGACATGCCTGTGCTGCTGACGCTGCTACTGAGCGACCGGAGAGATCTCCAGAGAGGAAGGCCCCGAATCCTCGGCTTTGCCTGTTGCTTGGTGGCCGGAGCCGGGGTTGAAGCACTCGGCAGAGATGGTGCTCGGTGCTCGGTGTCGGAGGGCTGGTCGGAGGCACGAAGTTGTCGGAAGTTTTCGGACGGACTCACAGTTGGCTGTGCTCGGGTGCTTCCAGAGGCTGCATCGGGAAGTTTTGCCACGTTGGAGGTTTCTTCCTTCTGCCATCTGCGTGAGATGATGGGCTATCTGGGACTTTGAGACTTTTTTTACCGTGCCCATGGTCTGCTCTTATCAAATTATGGTATTGCTTTGCACTGTTGTAACTGTATGTTATAATTATGTGGTTTTTTTGGTCAGTTAGTCTTGGTCTGTCTTGTGTTTATGTGATATCATACTGGAGGAACATTGAATTTCCCCTTGGGGATGAATAAAGTATCTATCTATCTATCTATCTATCTACCAGGATTTTGCTTTGACACTACTCCACTAGTTGACATATCTCCGTTCTGTACGTCCTCTAGTCTTCGCAAGAGTTTCTATCAACAATAGATTACCATCTTACAGTCTATTGACACGAAAACCGAATTAAGTTCCATAAAAAGCAATACATTATATTCGCACTGAAATTATGTGCTGAAAATCCAAAGTGTTGCTTATGTCCCCATGAATCTGTGATGGGTCACCTCATTGTTTTGATTCTTCAGGTGAAAATTATATGTTCTCTTCCAATTTTTCATTCAGACACATCAAATCAAAACAACTGAGACTGGTGTAAAGTCCGTTGTTATTTATCATCCATGTGGTAATATATTGCCCAGACACTAAGATTGTATGGGTATTTTTTTTTTGTATACATGTACGTACAGTCACATACAATGTACAGTCAGATACACAATCAGATCAATGTGTATTGGTATATCTGGTGGCCTGGTGAAATAAGCTTCCCGGAGCCTGGTGGTCCTGGTCTTCATGCTGCTCTACAGCCAGACGGAGGCATCTGTAACAGTTTATGGTTGGTGTGGCTGGAGTCGCTGATGATCTTCCGGGCCCTTTTTACGCACATGCATTACATGTCCTGCAGAGAGGAAGGTTCACGTCAACAGGTGCGCTGGGCTGTCGACACCGCTGTCTGCAGTGCTCTGCGATTGAAGATGATGCAGTTCACTTACCAGGCGGTGACACAGCCAGTTAGCATGCTGTCGATACTGCCCCTGTAGAAAGTCCTGAGGATTTGGCGACTCATGCCAAACCGCATCCGCCGTCTGTGGAACAGGCGCTGTTGTCCTTTTTTCACCAGAAAGCCAGTTTGTACAGTCTAGGTCAGAACCTCGATGATGTGTAAACTGAGGAACTTGAAACTTATCATCGTCTCAATTGCAGTCCCATTGATGTCAATAGGGGCTAGTGTGTATCTGTCCCTCCGGTAATCTCCGATCAGCTTCTTCGTTTTTTCAACAATGAATGAGATGTTTCTTGTGTGCCACTGTCTCAAAGCGTTGATTTCTCGTCTGTAGGCTATCCCATCATAGTTGCATACAAAGCCTATCAATATCGTGTCACCTGCAAACTTGATCAGCTGGCAGGAGCAGCAACACGATCAACTATACAAATCTCTGGTGAGACTGCACTTAGTGTTCAGTTCTGGTCACCTCATTATAAGAAGGATGTGGAAGCTATGGAGAAGGTTCAGAGGAGATTTACCAAGTTGTTGCCTGGATTGGAGAACAATTCATATGAAGCAAGGTTAGCAGAGCTGGGACCTTTCACTTTGGAGCGTAGAAGAATGAGAGGGAAATTGATAGAGGTCTACCAGATTATGAGAGGCATAGATAGGGTGGATATTCAGTAGCTGTTTCGCAGGGCACCAACAGCAAACACCAAAGGGCTTATGTACAAACTTAAGGGAGGGAAAATTTAGGGGACACATCAGGGGTAAGATTTTTACCCAGAGGTTTGTGTGTGTCTTGAATGACTTGCCAGGGAGGGTGGTGGAGGCTAAAACATTGGGCTATTTGAGATCTTCTTGGGCAGGCACATGGATGAAAGGGAAACAGAGGATTATTGGGTAGTGTGGGTTTAGTACTGTTTTAAGGATTATATGGGTCGGAACAACATGGGGGGCTGAAGGGCCTGTACTGTGCTGTAATGTTCTATGGTTCTATGGATCGTGGGTCTATCTGCAGTAGAGGAGGCGAGGGGCCGCGGGGAGTGAACCCATCCTTTCCAACTGCCGGGATCGGACAAGAAGTCTAAAGTACAGTTGGACAAGGCGGAATGCAAGCAGACGTGTCTAAACTTCTTATCGACACAGAGCAGAATTATTATGTTGTATGGTGAAATATAGTCCAATAACAGTATTCTATCGTATGCATCCTGTTCTCAGCTGAGTGCCGTGCTGTCGGTTTGCAAAGGCTGTTTATCAGTTGGCTAATTGTGGGTTGTCCAGTGTGCGCGGTAACATGCTGAAGATGTAGATCTCGACCAGCCTCTCAAAACATTTGTTTATGATTGAAGTGAATGCGACAGGACGCCACTCGTTTAGACATGCTTCTTTGTTTTTCTCGGTACGGAGATAATGGTGGATGATTTGAAGCAGGAGGGCAATACACAGAGAGAGAGAGAGAGAGAGTAAGAATAAAAATTCCTGTGAGCTCACCAGCCAGCTGTGCCGCGTACAATTTGAGTGCTCGCCCTGGGTGCTACACGTTCATTGGCAAATGCAAGTGCATCGGATTTAGTGGGTGACTGCGAAGCGCTGGCGTTCCACAACACGCTACCCAAGTCTACTTTGGGCCTCACCGATGTGGAGTCTGCCGCACAGGGAGAACCGGATATAACCGCCTGACCTGGAAGGACCAATTTCCACGAAGGATGAGTGCAGACGGAGGTGTGGAACTTGTTACGCTTGCAGCATGAAGTGCCAGGAAGTAGATCAGTAGGAAGCGATAGGGGACAAGGGATTGATGTGGAAAACGATACGTGCAGAAAGCAGAGAGGTCTTTTTTCCCCTCAGCGTTGGCGTGGGCGAATGGTATAAGAACAAATATTCCAGAAAGTGAGACATAGATATCGATAAATCCTAAACTTTTCTGTGTGACGTTTTCGTTCAGTCAAGCAAAGGCCGGGCAAATGTTGTAGTAAAATTAAACCACTGGAACACGGAAAGAAACGGTCATTGCTATCCGGTGTAAATTAAAATGCAGGAAACCTCGCCACTCTTCCAGCGTCTGAGGGTGGTTTGACAGACCTTTCAATGGGAGATGCCCATAGTGATTATTTTTTTCTTCGCAACATGCACGATAGCAAAAGAATAGCCCAAAGAATGAATGAATCGCAGTAAAAATGTTAGGCCACCGATCTCCCTCCTCCCAGCTCGTTAGCACAAGCAGCAGCAAGGCCACAGCCCTAGCACTTCATTCTACTAAAAATAAAATGAGTGAGAAAGAGCGCGTGATTCGCAGAGTACAGCGCCCCCGTCAGCTGATCCGCTGTTTCCAATGTTCCGTTTTCTCCCGTGACACCTCAGTTGGCGGTGCCAGAATAGAATCGCCTCGTTCACGAGGCCATGAAGCCTCCGAACCCCGGAGGCGAGTTCGTCTTCTAGCCCGCCACCTTGAGATTTCGACAAGCTACTTTCTGTGATCCCCCTGGTGCGTGAAGCACCACCGGAAAGAATCGAAGTTTGAGTAAAACACCTGGTCAGGGTCTTCGATAAAACCCCTTTCACCATGAAAAGGGAAACGGGGCATTGAACTCTTTTCGTAGATGATCGAGAAGAAGTCGCTGTTACATGCCATCGTCGCCCAGCCCACCAAGCTACGAGTTTGTCTAACTCAGCCACCATCCGGCTGCTTCCAAGGATGTTTTATGTGAGCCTTCAAACTGTTTTCTCTCCATGATGTTCTTTTCCGCTTCATTAAATATATAATTCTACAGAGGTCCGGAAACGCAAGATCCGGCTTCCCATGGTAAATATTCAGTCAAACCTTTGCAAACGTATATACTGACTGAGTGCACTGTTGTCCCTAAAGAACATCTGTCCAGATGACGAACAACAAATAACATTAAGGCAAGTTCTGCCGCTTGTGAACATATTGATTTAGGAAGCTTGACCGCACAACAGTATGCAAAATGTTCTCCCTCTGCTGCCACTATCTTGCCTCTCTGAACAAAGCAATTCTGAATCCACGCAGCCAAGTATCACTGAATCTCCTGCGTACTGACAGACTGCATGAAACTACATTGGGCAAACGTAGAACGATCCATTACTGCAATGAACAGAGCTGTCTCTACCATACAGGCACAATACTGACCACACTGGTATTATCAATGCTTACCCCGACCTGCCAGCGTCCCCATAGATAAGATTAATGATTGTCCTGTTCACTCACAACTGCAATGTCACAATCACAGCTATTTCGGTCCCACGATTGAATACACAAAGAGAATACCACTGCTTATTCAGAACAATCTCTCAGTATATTGGTAATTTCATACTCCGTCCAGCCTAACGATGGACACCGCGAAAACTAGATACGACCATAAAGCAAAATCAAACATAACAATGTCCCTCTTCATAAAATACTTCTCAATATAGTTTCATGCAGTCTGTTTCATGCGGTGTCTGTGAGACACTGAAAAATAAAGAATGCCGAGCCTTCATCACTTACACCTTTACACAACAGATATGATGTCTCACAGCCGGAATAAAATAGTAAATATACTTGTTCAAATACTCTGTGTACACGTAAACATATGTTTAAAATATTTAACTATTGAAGAAAGAAGTGCTGAACGTTTCGAATAAATATGCCTGTTTATTTTTTTTTCTTCATGGTCCAATCGGG
Organism: Hemitrygon akajei; assembly: GCF_048418815.1. NCBI lineage: Eukaryota > Metazoa > Chordata > Chondrichthyes > Myliobatiformes > Dasyatidae > Hemitrygon > Hemitrygon akajei. The sequence continues at coordinate 3,496,443 of NW_027331948.1, forward strand.
CTGTGTAACAACAACAAGGGAGAATTATTGCACATCACTAATCAGATTAATTACTGTCAAGATGAGATGTTGTTAACCCGTTATAGTTCGGCACTTGTAGAATTACGGAATACGCTCAGTTATATGTTTGTGGAAAATAAAACAATAAGACGGTTCATTTTTTCAAAAATATTTTTAAATAATTTGTAAATATTGTTAGAAATAGATAAAACATTGCAAGGAACGGAATAAAGATTGGCAGTACTGTGAAACACAGCCGGATGAATGAGCACAACCATCCACTGAGCGCACTCACGGACATCTGTCTGAGTCACTGGGGAGACAATACCGGGATTTGAATTGGACGATAGCAGTTATGAATCAGACACATTAACTGTAAAGCTGAAACGTCAGAACGATTACAGGCCTGGCTTATAGTTCACAGAGACCCATCCGTTCAATAAGCAGAACGGTCCGCACTTTACAAACATGTCACTGACCACGCTGATGTTATCACTGCATCTCTTGAACCATCTGAAATGATAATATTACTGCTGGCCAAGATCATGGCATCATTCCTAATCCTATTGTCTGTCGTTAACCCTGCTGATAATGTTGTTGCTTCTGCAGCCTCAGCTGATCAAAGTGATGATGCCACAGCGTGGCCTGGTCATTCACTGACAGTATTCCTCAGACAAACATAATTTTAATGTCTCCCCTCTACAAAATTCAACTGGAGATTTATCCAAGTCCTTATGTTATCGACTCAGTCAACTGATAGGCCAAAGTTTGAGGAAAGGGATCAACTAAGTACAGGCCTGTATTCTGCACATTAATATTTTTAGTTGTTATCGACGTGGACAGTGTTGATATTACTGCCCTAAACGATAGAGCAAATGAACCAGATAGATAACTAGTCCAGATGCCACTGTTATGCAGCCACAGCGCTATCTTAAATGCAGGATCACTTCATACCCCGTATATCGGCTTTGACGTTAAATGTGAAATTGATGTATTGTGATCCTAATATCAGTGGATTCCAATTTGTCAGAATGAGGCTCGTCTCGTGTCTTGAATATAAGTCATTATATTACAGATTGGAAATGATATTAAATGAGCACCAATAGATATAACGTTTTATGAAAGATCGGACGGTGGAGCGAGCTGAATAAACAACGCAACAATATAATCTCTACTGGGGCATATTGGTCAATTCAAATACAGTTTCATCGCAGGCAATGTTTTGAATACTGAAAAGCAATAGATTCCGCAGATGCTATATACCTGGAGCAACACACACACACTCACACAATACTGGAGGAACGCAGCAGGCCAAGCAACGTCTATGGAAGCGAATACACAGTCGACCTTTCAGGCCAATGCACTGCTTTAGGACTAGAAAGGAAGGGGGACAGTATAAAAATGTAGGGGACGGGGAAGGCAGTGATTGGTGAATCTATGTAGAGGTGATATCCTTCTTGTCCATCTCTTTATTTTCCATCTGTTACTTCCCAGCTTCCGGATACATATTTTCATGTGTAAGTCTAAGTGGAACGCGACACATTTACACTGATGTCTTCTCACATACAGTTCTGTGACTTATCGGTTCAAATTAAAATCTATACACTTGTGCAGGTCAGTGAAATCAAAACCAGAAGCTGTATAGACATGTGCCAATTGTATTCTTTGGCGGGAGGTAATGGTGCCATATTATGAATGCAGAAATATTGCTGCTGAATCACTGACTGTTGAATGGTGTGTAGAACTTTATGCTGCACAGCTAAACCTGTCTGCTGTTTCGTGTTATATTGATTTTTTTTAATATACTCTTTCTCTTTCTAAACAGACATTTAACAAATTGAAATAAATTTGTTTTCGAATACATTTCGATGTATGTATCTGCTTGGTTGTTTCTACTCCGTTGAGTAGAAAAGCAAGACAAGCTTATTGCACATCACCAATGAGATTAGCAATAGTCGAGAAGATCCCTGTGTGGATTCAGAACAGTTTTGTCCACAGAGCGAAGAGATCGGTAGCAGATGGAAAATATTTTGTATTGTGTTGCATGCAGAAATGTTCTGGGTATCCAGCTCTTTCAGTTTCATCTTTAATAAACGATGTATGAGAAAGTGAAAGATTTGATTTGTACGTTTATAGGTGACAGTAAGGTTGGTCATGTTTAGCTAGTGTACATGGTTGATTTAACTTAAAACTGGACATTAGTAAGAAGAGGGACTGAGCTGAGAAGTGGAAGTGGAAGTTCACTCCATACAAGTGTGAAGTCACACCCTGTTGTGGCCGGAATTAAAGGAAGACTAAGGGGTTATTGGCAGAATTCTTCGCAGTGAGAAGGAGCATACCATTTTGCTGACCACGAGCATAATTCAGTAATAACGCGCGTTAATAGTGTTGTTCAGAAGGCATATGGTGCGTTGCCCTTAATTACTAGGGGTGATTGATAAGTTCGTGGCCTAAAGTAGAAGGAGATGAGTTATTACCTTGTAACTTTCTGCATTATCACTGAAAGATTTGAACTGCACGTCCATGTAACGAGAGCGTCTTTGACCTCCAGATGGTCCACAGCAGGGGTGATTGACAAGTTCGTGCAGGAATAATAATAAGCAATAATAAACAGGCTCTATCAATGTCTAGGGGTAAATGAATTGTCATAGAATATAAAGTTCAGTTCAACTCATGAGTGCCGATGTAGTTATGTGTGTTGTATTGTAATCGTTGGAGAGAGAGAGAGAGAGCGAGCGAGCGAGCGAGATGTAACAGCTACAGCAGCCAAACCTTCCTTTGCTTTCCTAATCCGTCGTATCGTGTTGTGGTGGTCATTCAGCTATGACCCCTCCGTCCTTCTGCTAGACTTTTCTTCTGTGGTGGACTCGTCACTCGGGCATGAGTGGACACGCACACAAGCCCCCACCGGCCCTGCGTTTACACTGATAGCCTTACTGACCGACCTCCTGGTTCGATCCTCGAAGCCCCGACCTTTCTTGTGGGTTCCAACACTCAATCAGTGTCCACTGGCGTGTCTGGAGGGTGTCTCTCCAGACCTGTCTTTTTATCCCTACTAACGGGGTCTCAGCTATCCATCAATTCGTTTGACTGTCTCCATCAAATCAGGCCACTCCTGCAGTCCACTGAGGAATGTTATTGAGCAAACTATTGTCCTTACAGCGAAACAATAAATATTTCAAAAGGAGTCACAATACAGTTAATCAGCAAATTCCCTCTTTCTCTTATCTGTCGCAGATGCTCTTACCTGTTTTTCGCCTCTCTTTCGCATGGTCAACATAACAACAGTCCGTGGTTCTCAGGAGGAGGGGTTGGGAATGGTTTACCCTTCACCCGATTGTCCATCAGGTCTGTTCATCACTCATAACACCCCCACCCTTCTGGTAATTTTTACCAGGGGAAAATTAAATAATAAAGCACATGACTGATTTACAGAGTTTAACAAAATACAGAAGTTGTCTTAACTACGAATAATACAGATACACGTTCAAATTAACAATTAGATAAACAATCAGCAAATACATTGTCACTCCCCTTTACATGTTGTATTTTAATATCAAATTCCTGTAACAACAGGCTCCAATTTAATAGCGGCCTATTTTTTAGTTTTCATATCTGCAAAAAAAAAGTACTAAAGGGGCTGTGTTCTTAGTTTAGGTGTATATTACAAACTGTGAACCAATACATGTGTGATTATAATATAGTACATTACAAAAGTTTGTTCAAATACTAATCGCTATTATACTTTTAAACGTAACATTCAAACAATCAATCTTCTATGATATTGTCTTTATTATTCACATGCTTTTTTCAAATTCCCTCAAAACCAGATCCTGTTATTCAAAGTGGCATTTGGACAACCTTTGTCCCTTTTCCACTTAACTCTCACGTGGTTAGCTTGCTCACCAGTGTGGAATAGGCCTTCACAGACTCCTTTCACAGGAGCTATCTTATCACCAAAGTTTGCCAAACTAAGCCCATTTGCTCAGCTTCCACACAATTCATTAATTTTAAGCAAGTCATTAATTTTATCTTCGGGATCTTTCATTCTATTTGTTTTCAGTTTAACAGCCGCAGATGATCCCTCTTGGTCAAAACAGCAGTTCACGTTCTGCCTCTCCATATCACATACTTGAATAACATCAGCGAGTTGTCTTTCTTTAAATTTCCAAAAAAACTGTAATTGATTCACAGGCACCTTGTTAACAAGCCATTGTTCAATTATTCAATTTTGGAACAACACCTTTTCCTTCTCCTTCAATAATATTCACATCACCAGCTTTGATCTCATCATTAACTTCTAACACACCTTCTAACACAAAGAACTGAGAATTCTCACTTTCCGCTGGTACCAAGGTTAACCCTTTCTTCACTGAACCATGTCCATCTGACACAAAAGACCAGCATTCATTTTCAATTAGATCAGATACCTCAGACTTTTCCTGAGTTTCAATGCTATGTTCAGTACCCTGTGACTCCACATCCTTCACACCCTGAACACAAGCAAAAGGGAGATCTACCTCTTCCAGGCTTTCAATACCAGTCCCCTTTTCAAATTCTAAGTTCTCCTGATTCTCCCAGTTACTCTCTGGGCAACTCTCATCCGGAGTAAACTCAAACCTGCGAGTTAAAACAACCTCGTCTGCTAACCCAACAGACTCCGTCAAGGTAGCGTCATCTTTTTCATCTAGGACAGCCCTTACATCATTATCGGGAACACATTAAAATTCTTTAATTGCAAACTGCTCTGTCAAGCCAGACAGATCATCCGTGTCCAACCCTGGACCATCTAACTGCCATATCTGTTTCTCATCTTTACTCTGTGCCTCCGTAACCTCCTTCCTCACTCCAAAATGTCCACCTAGAGGTATCTTATGAGTCAAATACAAAATTACGTTCCGATAGACCTTCGGAACCACCACCTGGTGTACAACCCCCCAGTCCTCATTGACTGGCACCGTGGTCGGCCTCCACTTCCTCATTAACACTCCCTCCTTCAGGTAGTACCCCTCTGGTTCTTTATCAATCTGTACTTCAGAAAGAGCTGATTCTCTCAACGCTACAAACTCCTCATCACGACTTTGTTCCTGTATAAAGTCCCTCCTTGCTAATGGTAGATCTACCTCCTCTCCTTTGCTCTCTTTCACCCCACTATCCTCCGTTTTACCAACCTCTAACCCCTCTTGGTACAGCGTCGGTAAAAACGTCTCTGCGAAATATACCCTGGACTCATTTAAACTGTCTCCTTTCTCAGCCGCCTTTCTAGACATGCTGCGAGTTATTGAGCATGCAGGATAAATCCTGGAATCTATGGGCGGGTCCTCAGCATTTACAGCTTCACTGCTGAATTCACGTCACCACTTGCCAGATCATTACCAAGTAGGATGTCCACGCCGTCCATCGGTATTTTCGACTGCACCCCTTTTTCGATTGGTCCAGATACCAGATCACATTTCAAAAATATCCTGTGCAAAGGTACCGCCCTGGTCCCTTTTCCGATACCTCTTAACACAGCCTCCCCAGTCTCAGTCTCATGACCAAAATCTAATACCTTCCTTAAAATCAATAACAGACTAGCCCCAGTATCTCTCCAGATCCGCACTGGAACTGGGGTTTCTCCTTCCTTCACAGACACCGTCCCTTCCGAGATAAACCTCACGCCCCTCTTGTGCTCTATTTATCTTTGCTTTCTTCATCGATCTACTGACAGACTCAACGCAACCTGTAGGGATTGCTGTCTTCACTTTTCCAGTCTCCTCCTTCGGAGCAGAACACTTAGATGCTACATGGCCTGCTTTCCCACAACTATAGCAGGTAAAGCTAGGAAACTTCCTTCCAGCCTGCTTTTCCTCCTCCTTACATTTTCCACTACCTCCCGGCTTATTCTCTGCCTTAGCCGGTGGGCTTTCTCTACCGTCCCTACTGCCTCTCTGGTAACTCTTATTTGAGGAAAACTTTGGCTTTTGGGTTAAAGCATACTCGTCTGCTAACTTGGCAGTCGCAGACAGAGTCTCTGTCTGCTTCTCATCCAAGTACGTCTTCATGCTCTCAGGGATACAACTTTTAAATTGCTCCATCAGTATTAACTGTAACAGTTTATCAGAATCTTCTTCAACCCCTTTTGAGGCGCACCAACGCTCACAATACATTTGCATCTCACGGGCAAACTCTAAATACGTGTGGTTCCACGGCTTTCTCAAGTTCCGGAACTTCTGCCGGTATGCCTCTGGCACCAACTCGTAACTCCTCAATACAGCCCTTTTACTTCCGTATAGTCCCTAGACTCATCCATGGACAATGCCGAATACGCTTGCTGAGCCTTCCCCCTAAGTACGCTCTGTACCAGAACAGCCCATTTTCTCTCAGGCCAGTTCTGATTCACAGTCACTCTCTCAAAACGGAGGAAGAACTTATCGACATCCATCTCCTCAAATGGAGGTACCAACTGGATCTCCTGATCAATCTTGAACCCCTCATTTGGGTCTGCCGCCCGGTCTCTTCCCTGCTGTACCTTTAACTTCTCTATTTCAAGCGCATGCTGCCTCTTTCTACCTTTCCTGCATCTGCCTTTCAGCTTCTTCCTTCTCCCTTTCAGCCTCCTCTTTCCTCCTTTCAGCTTCCTTTCAGTCTTCCTTTCTTCCTCCTCTTTCCTCCTTTCAGCTTCCTCCCTTCGCCTCTCAGCATCCTCTCTTCGCCCTGTAGCTTCTCTCTCTGCTTCTAGCTGCCTTATCAGAAGTTCATGCTGCCTCTTCTTCTCCTTCTGAGCTTTTCTATGTCCAACTGAACCTCCCCTTCGGCTGGTTTCCTCTCAGGGAACAGATGCAATACATCTGGGGTGAACACACCCTTAGATACATAATGGACAGCTACTTCTCTCTGTATATCCTCCTGTCTCATCGATGATTTCACCTCTGGGAGATCTAATCGTTTCGCAACATCACCAGTTCAGCCTTCCCGGCAAACTCTAATGCCCCCGCAGTCGGGTCTTTTAAAAATTTGACATGTCCATCTCTGCTGGTTTACCGTCTGGTTAATCTCAAAACCATATCAGATAAGGGACTTTTATCCCGATTCACTGGCCCCTTGAATTGGTAATCAAATCCCGGACGAGCCCCCAATTAGTATGTATCCTGTAACTGGGTGTCTAATCAGCAGAGAAAGAAGAATCCGTTGGAGTCTGCTGGTACCAAACTAAAGGTGTTTATTAATAAAAATCAGAATAAAACCATATCAATAATGCAAATCTACATATAAAACAAGTTAGCAGTAATAAACCTAAACGTGTAGGAATAATAATAAGCAATAATAAACAAGCTCTATCGATGTCTAGGGGTAAATGAATTGTCATAGAATATAAAGTTCAATTCAGTTCATGGGTGCTGATGTAGTTATGGGTGTATTGTAATCGTTGGAGAGAGAGAGAAAGAGAGCGTGCGATCGAGATGTAACAACTGCAGCAGCCAAACATTCCTTTGCTTTCTTAATCCGTCGTATCTTTGTTATGGTGGTCATTCAGCTATGACCCCTTCGTCCTTCTGCTAGACCGTTCTTCTGTGGTGGACGCGTCACTCTGGCATGAGTGGACACGCACACAAGTCCACATCGACCCTGCTTTCACACTGATAGCTTTACTGACCGACCTCCTGGTTCGGTCTTCGAAACCCCCACCTTTCTTGTGGGTTCCAACACTCAATCAGTGTCCACTGGCGTGTCTGGAGGGTGTCTCTACAGACCTGTCTTTTTATCCCTACTAACGGGGTCTCAGCTATCCATCAATTCTGAATGACTGTGTCCATCAAATCAGGCAACTCCTGCAGTCCACAGAGGAATGTTATTGAGCAAACTATTGTCCTTGCAGCGAAACAGTAAATAATTGAAAAGGAGTCACAATACGGCTAATCAGCAATTCCCCCCTCTCTCTTATCTGTCGCAGATGTTCTTGCCGGTTTTCCATCTCTCTTTCTCATGGTCTTAATAACAACAGTTCGTGGTTCTCAGGAGGGGGGTGGGCAATGGTTAACCCTTCACCCCATTGTCCATCAGGTCTGTTCATCACTCATAACATCAGCTAAGCAATCAACTCGCTCCTCCCGCCCAACACCTCTGTGTGGAAGGATCTTTAGGAACATGACATGTAAATCGATACGTTGTATATGGAATTACATTTGGTGATTTTATAACAGTAAATCTGACCTACAGCAAGATTGACCTGTTTTATGACTCATCAAATCCGAAAAGTAATCTGAACAAATTACAACCTCACATGGACACATTTCCCCCAACTGCTGTCAGCCAAAGATGACGGAAACCGGTACTGCTGTGTATACTGATAAATGTTTGTATCATATATGTAATTCAGGCACAAAAAGCACATCGACAGTGCCAGTTAAATTATCGATTTAATATATTATTCTAATGTTCCATAATATATTGATGAACCGCTAGTCTCTCAGGCCTAAAGGAGTCCTTAGAATTTATCAAACGGAGTAAACTAAATCAGCTAAACTCATGGCGGGGGGTGGGAGGTGGGGAACAACTTAGCGTTACTATTATGAAAAATTTGTGGCACTTAAAATGCTAATAGGCAGGAACTCGGAAGCACAGACGGGGAGCTGACGTTCTCAGGGAAATGCACGGCAGACATATGGCAGGGAACATATGCATGGCGTTCTGCATTTGGATCTTCCAACGAGGCAGGATGAATGGAAGGTAAAAGAACAATGTTGTGCAAAAGATGTGAAGAATTTGGATTCAACGATAAGAAAACTTGCGTCAGTTTCATAAAAAAAGCTAGATACTTACAGAGTTGCTGGCTTCTAAGTGGAAGGTCTATATCCAGAGTTGAATTTTAACTGTTTTTCAGCAAATCAGTCAACTCTGTCCTTCCCCCCAACACCTCTGTGACCAAGGATCTTTAAGAAGATGACATGCAAATCGATACGTTGTATATGGAATTACATGTGATGATTTTATAACAGTAAATCTAACCTACAGCAAGACTGACCTTCAGAAAGGAGCTGAAGAATAAAATTAGGGGAGCTAGGAAAATCTGAAGCTGTTGGTGAGCTGGATTAAGGAAAACCACATGGTAAAGTATATGAAGAGCAAGAAGTTGAGCCGTGTCAGAAAAGGAACAGTCAGGTGCAGTAGTGGAAGCGTGTGCATGGAATCGGAGGAGGTAGCAGAGGTACTTAATGAGATTAAGAAAAAGGGTGTGTTCAGGCTTTTGAAAGGTATTAAGATAGAAAAATCACCGGGGACGAATGATATATACCACCGCCTGCTGTGGGAAACGAGGAAAAATATTGCTGTATCCCTGCTGATGATCTTTGCATCTTCACTAGGGTGGAAAGAAGAACCGGAAGAAGGGAAAGTTGCAAATGTTGTTTCTTGTTCATGAAAGGGATTAGAGAAAACCCATTAGATTATTGACTAGTGATGTGAGCAGGTTGTTGGAGAAGATCCTGGGAGTCAGGATTCGTGAGCCTTTGGCTTTGCATAATCTGATCAGTGGTAGTCAGCACGGCTTTGTCAAGGACAGGTCGTGCATTACGAACCTGATAGAATTATCTGACAATGAAACAAAACTCATTGATGACGTTAGGGTAGTGGATGTAGTATACATGGATTTCAGTATGGCTTATGATAATGTTCCCCACGCAAGGCTCATTCAGAATGTATGAGGCATGGAATCCAATGAGACCGTGCTATGTTTATACTGAATTAGCTTGCCCACGGAAGGCAAAGGGTGTTAATAGATGGTTTGTATTCTGCGTGGGGTATGGTGACGAGAGGTGTTCAGCAGAGTTCTGTTCTGGGATCTCTCCTTGTTGTGATTGTTATAAATGACCTGGAGGAAGAAGTAGAGGGTGGGTTATTACGTTTACTTATGACACAACAATTGGCAGTGTTGTGGATAGTCAAGAAGGTTTCAGAAATTACAGCGGGACATCGATAGGATGCAGAACTGGGCTGAGAAGTGGCTGATAGAGTTCAACCCAGGTATGCATAAAGCGGTTCATTTCGGTACGTCAAATTTGAGTACATAATATAATATTAATGATAAGACTCTTGGCAATGTGGAATATCAGCGGGAAATTGGGGTCCTTGCCCATCCATAAGATTTTCAAAGATGCTGCGCAGATAGTCAATGTTAAGAAGGCGTATGATCGGTGAGCTTTCATCAACCCTGGGATTGAGTTCGAGAACGGGAAGTACGGTTAAGGCTAAATAGGACCTCAGTTAGACCCCATTTCTCGTCATTTCACGCAGGAAGAATGTGGATAAATTAAAGTGCAAAAGAGATTTATAAGGATATTGCCTGGATGGAAACGTATTCCTTATGAAATGTGCAAAGTGAACCTTACCTTTCCTCCTTAGACCGACAGTTGATTATAGATGATGAGAGGCATTCATCGTGTGGATGGCAGAGGCTTTCTCACTGGTGTGAAATGGCAAACACTAGGGGGCATACTTTTAATGTGCTTGGCAGTTGGTACGGGGAGGATATCAGGGGTAAGTTTTTTTCACACAGAGAATGGTGGGTGCGTGCAATACACTGCCGGCGGCAGTGGTGGTGGCGGAATAAGTAGGGTCTTTTAACGGGCTTTTCGATAGGTAGGTAGAGTTGAGAAAAAAAAATGACTGGTATGCGGTAGGGAATTATAGGCAGATTCTAAAAAAGGTTACATGGATGGCACAACGTTGTGGGCCGAAGAGTCTTTAATGTTCTGTAGATTTCTATGTTATATGTTCTATGTTGGATATCCTTTTCATTATCCCACGGTTGCATCATTAAGGCTGGGCCTGAGGCGACGGAGAGAAGAATTGGTGTTGCATCGCCTCTGACTTGAGTACTCTAGTCCGGGCAACGAAAGCCGTGAATTCTTTCTCCAGCTTTTTAGGTTAATCAAGTCCTTCCAGAGGCGGCCGACCAGAGATGCTCACAGTTTTCCAGATGTGGTCTCAACAGCACAGAACAGTACAGCTGGAAATCAGGCCCTGCTGCGCACTGTGTTTTTCTGAACCGATTGACCTGCTCATTGTATGCCTTGCCAAATCAATCCTTTCAACCTGAGCTAGGTCTGCATAACTCCATTCTCAACACATTCATCCGGTATCTGATAGCCTCTATCACATCGGCCTCCTCCACCGCCACTTGTATTCATCCACTGCGCCCACCACGATGAGTATTAAAATCAAAACTTGCAACACACATCTTCTCTAAACATTCTGAGTCAGGTTTAACATCACTATCTGACTAAAATGTGTTTTTACAGCAGCAGTGTCGGGAAAAGATACGGAATCTCAACTAAATTACACACTGCAAAAACAGTGCAAGAAAGGACTATTGAGGTAGTGTTCATCCTTTCTCATGAAATATGTGCCATCTGGTATTATAAAGTTGAATCTTAGAGAAAAGAATGCTGACTATCCACATTGTTTGTGCTTCCCAAGTTCCTATAAAGTGTGTCAGACCTGTCCCAGTCTTAGGCGCCCCAGAAAATTCCCTATATTGTCCAGTCTCACGTTATCCAGGCAGTTTCCTGATAAACCTTTTCTCCTCACCATCCAAATCCTCTGCTTTAAACTGGAGATTTATACAACTGACACAACTGCCTGACACTGGAACCAGTAACTGTGAATTATGAACTCAAGGATCCCTCTGCAGACCAATGCAGTCATCTACAGTGATTGGTGCTCCCAGGGTAGGGACCCGTATGTTGGTGAGACACGATGTAGGTTGGAAGACCATTTCACCGAACACCTGAAAAAGAGATATCTGCCATTGCCCACCCAGTTTAATGTCACTTCCCCTTCCAATATGTCAGTTCCTGGCTTCTTCGACTGTCGCGACGAGGCCATATTCAGGTCAGAGGAACGACACCTTATATTCCGTCGGGGTAGCCTCCAAGCAGATTGCATGAAGACGATTTCTCAAACTTCGGGTAATGGCACTCTCGCCCTCTTTTACCAAGCCTCATCCTCTTTTCCCGTCCTTGCACGCCAATCGCTTCCCTCTGTGGCTTCTACCTGTTTTTCTTTCTTCCACCGTTTTCTATCCTCACCTATCAGACTCCCACTTCTCCAGCTCTGTATCTCTTTCACCAATCAGCTTCAGCAACTATTTATTTCACCCCTTCCTCCCGGTTTCACAAGTCACCTTAGTTCCTCTTTTCAAATCTACACCTCATCATTTTTCTCCAGTCCTGCCGACTGGTCTCGTCCCAAGACGTCAGCTATTCGTTTTTCCAATACTGAGATCGACCAGCATTTGTTGCTTGGATTTCCACCATCTGCAGATTGTCTCTTGTATGTGACAGGGAGGGAGGAGTTTCGTTAGTCGGAGGGTAGTGTATCTGTGGAATGCTCTGCCATAGACTTCGTCGGAGGCAAAGTTTCTGTGTATATTCAAGAAGTTGATCATTACTTGATCGGTCAGATATGGCGAGGTGTAAGGGATTCAGTGTGGAATCTGGGATCGGCGGAACAGACTAAATGGGCTGAATGGCATAACTCTGCTCCCAAGTCTTATGGTGTTATGGAACAAGCCCCTACAATCATGATGTATCTTCTCTGCAGCCTTCCAGCACAAAGGATCCTTTGTATAGAATACTAAGTCCTCTCATTAATGATCCTGAGCCCCACACACCCACCGGCCCCGTCCTCCATCCCTGGTGTTACTGTCTCCCAGTGAAACGGGTTCGGTGCCTTCTCATTGCCTTGGGAAGCCACCCAGTGTAATCAAGGGCCCTACGCAACACAGGCATTCTTCTCTCTACCCTCTAATCGGGTAGTTGATACCATAGCCTGAAAACACATACTACCAGGCTCAAGGACAGTTTCCATCCCACTGCTATAAGGATATTGAATATGTTCTACGATATTCTGATGTGATAAGAATATTGCCTAATATGAGAAGATGGACGGTCGCACAATCTAGCGGATTATACTCTTGTACCTCGTTGGCTAGCCGGCTGATGTTGTACTGGCATCCGCACCGGACAACGAGGCGAGTGATCCTGGAGTGGAATTCGGCTCCTTGCCCGCTTTCCATCTATGCTGGTGTGAACGTCCAGCTGGGAACTCGACCTCGTAAAAAAAACCAGACGGAAGTGTTAAAGTGCCGACAAGGCTGTCGCCCTATGTGCTACAACGACCGTATTGTTTAACTGCTCTGCATTTTATCTGTAGCTGTTATACTCTATTCTACATTCTGTTATTGTTTTTCCTTGTTCTATCTTAATACACTGTGTAAAGATACGATCTGTGTGAACGGTTTGCAAGATAAGACTGTCACAATCCCTCGGTACAGGCGTAAACAATAAACTCATATCGCAAAGTACGGCAAGAGGACAGGACAGCGCGCTTCGCCCTTCCAGTCTGGCAATGTCTGTTTAATTCCCGATTATTTGGGTGTTCGGGATTCACAGACTGTCTACAAGATTCTACGATTGTACAAGATTCTTTATGCACGATCTACCACGCACAAAGCCATGCTGAGAATCCTTAACCATTCCTTTGCTGTCCAAATACTTGTCCAAATACCTGTCCAAATCCCTTTGCTGTCCAAAGCCATTCCTTCAGACAAAACTGCTGTAACTGAGTCAGGCTTGTAGGCCTCCTTGCTCGCACAGGCTTTTTCAGATCTGCCCACAAATATTCAATCTGATTGAGGTCATCAACTTTGTTGTCCTCAAGCAATTTTCGCACAACTTTGGAGGTACGCTTGGGGGTCATTGTGGATATGGAAGACCCATTTGCGAACGAGCTATAACATCCAGGCTGATGTCTTGAGATTTTGCTTCAATATATCCACATACTTTGTTCGCCAATCTGTCCTGCTTCAAACATGATGCTGCGAAACCTGCTTCACGGTTGTGATGGTGTTCTTCGGCTTGCAATCATCACGCTTTTTCCTCCAAACGTAACGATGGTCATTATGGCCAAAGAGTACAATTTTTGCTTCATCGTACCAGCGGACATTTCTCCCAAAATTAAAATCTTTGTCCCCATGTACACTTGCAAACTGTAGTTTGACCAACGTCAGACGCATCCACCTACGCAATAAACTGTCGGTCGGTGTCGGGTTAAATGAGGATGGGGGCAGAGGTGAAACTTTCCTTCAGGTCAGTGAAAGTGTTTTCAGCAGCAGGGGACCAGGAGAACCTTAAAGATGATGACGCAAGAGCAGTGAGTGGTGCAGCCAGTGTACTTTAATTTCTGATGAAGCACTGATAGAAGTTAGTAAAGCCCAAGATGGGGCCATTCGAGCACCGTATTGACCTTTTGCTGGTCCACCTGAATGGAAGCACCTGAAATTACATGAGGGAAACCGTATTGCGATGAAACTCACATTCCTCAGCCTTCAGAAAGAGATGATTGACCAAAAGGCGCTGGAGAACTCTGCGGACGTGACCTGCGTATTCAGCAAGGGGCTTATATAAAATAGAAATCTCGGCGAGATACACAGAAACAAATTGGTTCAGCATGTCCCTGAGAACGTCATTTATCAAGGCTTGGAGACGCCGGCGGCGTTGGTGAGACCGAATGGCATGATTCGTAATGGCCAGATCGTTCCTTAGGGCGCTGGAGCTGGATCCAATCGCAGACCCGGTAATGTGCACACAGTGATATTAATTGAGTAATTGAGTAACAAATTCCGAGGTGCAAATAAATTCGGCGTCAAAATTTAGGCAGAGTTCAAAACATCAAAAAATCCAGAGAAAACCAAAAACCAGAATCGGAAAACAGGCAGAATCGATATTCAGACGGACAGAATACAGATGCAAATGCTGAGCAGTCTCAGGAAAGGTCACTGGTACAATCTGGCAACAAACAGGTAAAACCACAGGACTGAAATACACTGAGAAATAAACAGGGAGACAGATGATAGGAGGAGCACAGTGAGGCAGTAGTGGCAGCAAAACAGGTAATAATGAGAAGCAGGTGAGCGGCGGAGTAATACAGGAGCAGGAGTAGAGCAGGAGCAGGGATAGGAGCAAATGGATCATGAAAAAAACAAAAGCACATGGCAATACAGTCTGACGGCTGGGGGAAACACACACACACACACACACACACACACACACACACACACACACACACACACACACACAAAGACAACATTTAACTGGAGGTACTGACAGAACAGTACAATATACCACATCCGTTATATACCTCACTAACTGTTAGATATCTTCAGCAAGAGAACTCTGATGCCGACATGTATCCACAGACTCCCCAGTCTGTTCTCTGACCCTTAACAATCTACGGATTAACTTTTTCCAAGTCCCCTCTCCATGACTGAAGTTCCTATTTACTAATTATCGTGTAAGTTCTCAACTGACCGACAGGCGCCTCAGCCAGAAACCGTAGGAGACAGAAGTGCGTCGCAGCTCCGATAGTCTGACTGGATCACCACCTCAAGGCCAGCCTCTCTTCTTCTGCAGCTTCATCTCCATGTCGGAATTCTACGAGTTGCTGCTATTGGTGCTATCTGGCCTCGAAATCCACAAGGACGAGTGGCGTCTGTTTCGACAGCTCGGTGAGTCCAGGCGGTTGTCTGGGAGCTGAGTAAAACGGTTGAAGCAGGCAGCGAGTGAAGGAGGCGAGACATCTGCCAGACGGCCCCAATTACCGGCTTGTTCATCAGTTGATATCTATTGTCCTCTTACCCTGAACGCAGCTGCATTTATAAATCATTTGGAAATCTAATGCAAACAGATGTATTTCAAAGGGGAGGACGAGCGCTGTTGGCCGACAGAATTCAACAGCTTCAACCAAAATGCTCAGCGTTTGTAAAGTACAGGGTGTTTCTCAATAGTGGGAGAGGGGTCCCCAACGTGACTGGTCTGGGGATAATGGACGTTTCAATGTGGAGCTGGAGATATGGGAGGGGAGGCAATGCACATGTATTTTCGTAGTTGTGCAAAATCAGATTGTCTGATAGCATGATCATGTATCATAGGGAAATGCTGTGTGATTGAACTGGGGAGGGTGAACAGGGGATTTTAAAGAAGATATATTGGAAATCGTGTTGACAGGATTTTGGATGTGTTTAATTTGGGGAGGGTGAACAGGTAATCTGAGATGAGATGATAGTGGATATGGTGGATGTGATTGCATTGTGGAGGATGTAGAGAGGACTGTCGATGTGGTTGCATTGGAGAGTTTGCGGATTATTGGTTTTATTTGCATTGGAGTGGATGCCGGGAGGATTAGGGTATTTGATTGTCTTGGAGACAGTTCAGAGGGAATTGAGATATGAGTGCATTTGAGAGGGTAAAGACGGCATATGAGGAGTGATTAGAGTGGAGATGCTGCAAAGAGTATGGTTGATGCATTGTATTGGAGACGAACAGAGGTTTAGGGGTTTTATTGAATTTTGCAGGATTCAGAGTGAATAGAGGATGTGATTGGTTTGGAATGAGTGCAGAGATTATTCGGAAGATGTGATTGTTTTAGAGAGGATGCAGTGTAGATCGAGCAAACACGAGGAAATCTGCAGATGCTGGAAATTCAAACAACAACACACACAAAATGCTGGTAGAACACAGCAGGCCAGGCAGCATCTATAGAGAGAAGCGCTGTCGACGTTTTGGGCCGAGACGTTTCCACCAGCATGTTGTGAGTGTAGATCAGTATGTGCTTACTTTGGAAAGCGAGCGGACAGGATTGAAGAATGTGACAGAATTAGAAACAGTGCAGAGAGGATTTGCGGATGTGATTATACTGAGAGTGTGCAGAGAGGATTGTAGTTACGATGTGTCTGTTGCTCACACAGATACACGCAATAGCCGGACAGACACAGATGCTACAGCTTTCACGTCACATGACAGGCATTCGTGTACACACATCCACACTTGCACACACACCCGTCAGCACCGACGGAAACGCTTGCCTGGAATGCTAGAACGCAGCAACGTTGTCTTCTGCTGACACTCAGTTGCTGTTGCTTCTGCATGTCTCCCCTTTCTCACCGTCACAGCGACAGTGACCAAAGGGATGAGGAAGTTCCAGCCTTTACCAATTCTCTCTTCTACAGGCTCTTCTTCACACGTCTCCTCTGATCTGCTCTCATCCAGCTGAGACTTGCCTTGTTTATCAGGGCTGTGAATTTCATGCTGTCAAACCGTGATCCCAGGCAAGATAACAATACTGTGGCCTACAGTTACAGTTCTAATTGAGAGCATGTGCAACTTCACATTCAGACCTGTTTGCCAAGGACTAGAACTATATCCTATCCTTCTGCTGTGTGATGTCCCAACCTCATGTTTCACATCCTAATATCCGTCCCCATCCAGTTTCTCAGTCACCACAGATACACAGTGCTAGTCATGTCCTATGATGGATCCCTCTTTCGTAACCCATCTCATCTGTGATGTTTGTGACACTTTTTTTTGGGTCAGAATAAACAAAAGGAAAGGCATTGTTGAGGGAATAACCTCAATGTTTATTTTTCCCTCACCTGCTTCGCCACGATCGGTTTCTGGTTATCTGTATTTATTTCTCACACACGTCATGGTGTCTCCTTCTCCTTCAGAGCCCATCCTTTCCCATTGTTGAATTTTCAACCAGCTTCTTGGTTCCCTGTGTTTCTCCTCACTTTTCTCTCACTCCTCCTTGTCTCTTTCTGCAATATTTTGTCTCCTCCTTTTCGCCAGATCTATCGATCCTTTCTGACACCTTCAGCATGTTTATAAACATCCCTGGCATCACTCACTTAGGCGGCATCTTGTGCGCCCTTTAGCACAGGTTGATCTTTGACTGACACAAATGAGGATAAAGTGGTTAGATGGAAGAGAAGGTAAAGGGACTCACCGATTTTGCCACAGTGATATCTGGGATTGTGATGCTCACATTTGGACAATTTTAAGTCCAATTGTTCCGCCTGTCTCCTAAGCCACGCCACACATCCTCTGATGACCATGGTCTCAGCTATGATATCACTAATTCATCCTAGTCAATGGACTATTGTATGACTATCCATTGCCTGCCAGCATTAAAGTTTATACTTTCATATACACGTGTCATCCAGGGTTCCAGAGAAATGGGTTATCAGCGGTTTAAATAAAGCACAGAAACTCGGTCAATCGCAAATCCTCCCGTATCCACCGGACCCAATAGACGACACATTTTGTTATGTCATCAAAGAGGAAGATGAATCAATACATGGGGAACACAGAAATGCGCCGGATCCTCAGTCCTGATACAGAGTTTCGATTCGAAACGCCAATTCCTTTTCCCCCTACAGATGCTGCTCGACCGATTATTCCATGAGACTGTGTGGTGCTATGGAAATCTTGCCTGTGCCCTGGCTATTGCTTCCAATAGCAGGCCGAGTACTTCAGGAAGTACAAGGAAGGTAACAGACGGTATCCCTTGTGGATACAGAAACCGAGTTTACCATTGGTGCAGAGACAGTTCGGGATAAATTTTACAAAGTAGTCAAGAAGCAGTTGAAAACAGTAAACGGGACGACACACTGGTGCAGGGTTGATGGACGGCTGAGTAGAGATTGATGGTGATTGGAACGGCACTATGCATTTTCCAAAAGAAAAAAAAAGATTTTTGAAGGCTTTGCCTGATACTATGATGGAGAAGGGTTCACCCGGAGGCTTTAAAGGCAACTGCACACACAGATGACGTCGATTTACAGTGGCGTGAAAAAGTTTGGGCAACCTTGGTCAAACGCCCTGTTACTGTGAATAGTAAAGTGAGTAGAAGATGAAGTGATCTCCAAAAGTCATAAAATTGAAGGTGAAACATTCTTCTCAAGATTTTAAGCAATATTAGTGCATTATTATTGTTTTGCACAATTTTAGAGCATAAAAAGGGAAAGGAGCACCATACAAAGGTTTGGAAAACTCAAGAAATGTGAGCTCTCAGACAAGTTTATTACGGTCTTACACCTTAATTAGCTTGTTAGGATAGACCTCAAAAGAGCAGTGTACGCAGGACGGCCCATGAAACGCACAGAAATAGTATCTTTTTGCAAAGAAGAATGAGCAAAATCCCCCAACTAACTGACCATGCAGGGCACCCAAACGTTTGCTTCGGGCACTTCTCCGTTTTTGTTACATTGAAACTGTAAAAGATGGCAATTAAAAAAAATCTTACTTAAAACATTAAAGAAATGTGTTATCTTTAACTTTATGCCTTTTGAAAAGCAGGGTTTTTTTTACTCACTTAGCTTTTCACAGTAACAGAGATTTTGACCAGGGTGCCCAATTTTTGAATGCCAATATATGTGTAGATATCAAAACGAGACTTGCAGCACAGTCAGGGAGACCGCTCGTCGAATTGTCAGCACAACGAAGATTGGATGAGGGACCTCCTTCTGTACCTTTCACTGGGTTAATTCAGTGGCGGTCAGGGATACTGAACTCCCAAAATACTGACTCTCACACTTGCTCCCATTTTCCCCGTTCTGAATCAGATGATTGTTGCTTTCATCACCTTGATAATAGCGGCTTCTGCTCCTCCAAGTATCTTCGAGGTTTACCGAAGGGAAACTTGCACAGTTTCGGACGACGCAGCATCAGCTCAAAAAGACCGAAAGGCGTACACCCAAAGATTCACAGACATCTGATCCGAAGGGTGCAATGTACGGTCAGTTAGATGAGCGAATGTTACTGGCGAGGATCTGTGGATATTGAGCAGTGGGCGTCTACTGAGCGCGAGGAGTAGGGTGGTGGCGGGGAAACGCATGACGTGGATTCATGGGGCTATAGGATCGTTAGGAACTGGGTCTTGTTTCGCTGGCAAGGCCAATGTGGGGGCAGAGATACAGGTGTGCTCTTGGGGAAGCATGCGATCCGTTTCAGGGTTTGGGTGTTCGATAGTGCAGTGTGATCAGCATCAGTCGACTCGACGTGTGGGGTATGTTGCAGCGGTTTGATCACAATGTGAGCTGATGCGGATGAGTGGAGTCAGCGAGCATATAGAAGGCGTGTAGCCATTGGAGTCGTGGGGAAGTGGTGGTCAGTGGAAATTAATGGAAAGTGGGGAGTGTGACGATTGCGGCAATGAAGGCGGTTTACGGTCGGTGGGAACTGGGAGACGAGATGTGGTATTAGTTCTTAAGTGGAGGAAGTACAGCGTCTTTGGGAGCTAGTGGAAGTGTCGAGATCTTCTGGGCCCGGACAGTAGGAACTACTGGGAATGTGTGGAGACACCTGGGTCGCAGACTGTGTGGAGTCATTGGGGGCTTATAGGGGAGTTGTGGTGTTAATTGGAAAATGGCGGAAGTGCAAAGACAGTGGGAAATGCTGGGACTTTCGTGTCGCTGGGAACGGGGAGCGATGAGAAGTCATTGGGAACTGCTGGGGAGATGTAGGTTCATTGGTACTTGGATTTTTGTGGGGACAGGGCAGTGGGGAAAAGTGGAAGAAATGTGGCGATTTTCGTAACCTTTATGAACTATGTTGTCTGAGATAAGCTGCGAGGAGAGATGTGGGGTCATGTGAGTTGTCAGTATGAGTGTGTTTATTGACTCATCCGGTTGAGCGGTACGGGTTCAGTAGGGCTGTTGCAAGTGTGTTGGGTCAGAGAACCCGGTGGAGAGGTGGAGGCTGCTGGATAGGTTGGGCCAGTGGGAGCCGGTTAACGCGGGTTAGGATTAGTGGGAAGTGTTTCTGGATAACACGCACAAAATGCTGGAGGAACGCAACACGTCAGGGAGAATCCGTGGAAAAAAAACACAGCCGATGTTTCGGACCGAAACCCTTCGTCAGGACTGAAGTGGAATAAAGCAGAGTTGTAGATGTGAAAGGTGAGTGGATGGGAGAGAGATACACCAGGTGATAGGTGAACTTGGAGGGGGAGGATGACATAAAGAGTCAGGAAGTTGATAGGTGAAAGAGACAGAAAGCCTTAGAATAAAGAAAAAAAGAGAAGATAGGCGGACAAGGAGATAGGATGACAGAGGGAAAAACGGATGGGAAGTGGTGAAAGGTAGGGGGGTGGCATTACTGGAAGTTTGAGAAATCGATGTTCTTGGAAATCAGATTGGAGGCACCCAAACAGACCGAACCAAAGTGTCGCCTTATCACGACAGTGGAGGAGGCCATCTATAGACATATCGGAATGGGAATGGGAAGTGGAATCAAACTGGGAGCCGCTGGGAGATCCCGCCTGTTCTGGCGGACGGAGTGTAGATACTCCTCGAAGCCGTTTCCTTGTCTATGTTGGGTCTCACCGATATACAGGAGGCGCAACATGAGCATCGAACACAGTATATGACCCCAACAGGCTCAAAGGTGATATGCGCCTCATCTGGAATGGGTTTTGAGGCCGCTGACTGGTAGTGAGGGAGGACGTTTAGAGGCAGGTGTAGCACTTGTTTCGCTTGGAAAGATAAGTGCCAGGAGGACGATCAGTGGGGAGGGACGAGTGAACAAGGTACCACGTAGGGAATGATCCCTGCCAAAAAGAAAGAGGGGCAGGTGGGGGGGGGGGGGCAGATGTGTTTGGTGGTAGGGTCCAGTTGGAGGTGGTGGAAGTTTCAGAAAATTATGTGCTGGTTGCAGAGGCTGGTGGGGTTGTAGGTGAGGGCAAGGGGAACCCTATCCCCGGTGGGAAGGCCGGAGGATGGTGCAAGAGCAGATGTGCGTGAAAGTAAGAGATGCGGTTGAGGGCAGCGCTGATTGTGGAGGAAGGGAAGCTCCTTTCTTTGCAAACGGCTCTTTCCTTCGTTCAATAATGAAAAGCATCATCCTGAGAGCAGCTGCGGCGGAGACGGAGGATTTGAGAGAAGGAAGATGGCGTTTTTGCAAGTAGAGGGGTGGGACGAGGTATAGTCCAGGTAGCTGTGAGAGTCCATTGGTTTATACTACACATTGGTGGATAAGCTGTCTCCGAAGATAGAGCCAAGGAAAGTAAGTGTCGGAAATGGACCAGTTGAATTTGAGGGCAGGGTGGAAGTTGCAGGCAAAAAGGATGAAATCGTCGAATTATGCACGGGTACAGGAAGCAGACCAATGCAGTAATCAATGTTGCGTAGGAAAAATGCGGGACGGTAATCGGGATGTATGTGCGCGGTTAGCGATAGTTTCGCTGTCTGAATTGGTCAATGTACGGGCTATGAGTGTTTGCAGAATCAGGGATTAATAGGGCAGAGTGGCTATAGCGGTATATCATGCTGGGAACTGACAGAGGGTCGTGGGAGAAAGGGAAAGAGGGACGGTACCGGGAGAGGACTGTAGACAGGGGAGGACAAGAGAAATCATGAGTGGGGGTAATGAAGAAATAGGAAAGGGAAAGGGAAATGCTGGAAAAGAAAGATAAGATAAAGATTAATAAAGATGCCATAAGACTGGAGATTACTGCTGTCATAAGTCGCGTGTTGAATCAGGACCCAACTGCAGGACACAGACACTGGAGCCCCGGAAACAGGACGAGACGGAATCAAAGGACGGGACGGGATGCAGTCTAGGCAAGGGGAGCCAGAACAGGGCCAGGGACTGGGAACAAGGAGACTGGGATGGACTCCGAGAACGAGATTGGACAAAGACCCAGAACCTGGGTCTTCCCTCGGGCTCGGACCCCCAAACCCAGGCGAGGACGAGACGAGCCTTGGCTAGGGACACGGGGTCCTCAGGCTTGGGGTCTTGAGGCTTGGCTCGAATCTTGGGATCTTGAGGCTTGAGGCTTGGCTCGAGGCCTGGGGTCTTGAGGCTTGAGGTCTCGAGGATTGGGGTCTTGAGGCTTGAGGTCTCGAGGCTTGAGGTCTCGAGGCTTGAGGTCTTGAGGCTTGAGGTCTCGAGGCTTGAGGTCTTGAGGCTTGAGGTGTCGAGGCTTGGGGTCTTGAGGCTTGAGGTCTCGAGGCTTGAGGTCTTGAGGCTTGAGGCTTGGATCGAGGCCTGGGGACGAGGTTTGAGTCTGGAGGCAGGAGGCTTGGTGACTTGGCTTGAGGCTGGAGGCTGCAGGCTTGAGTCGAGATTTGAGGCTGGAGGCTGCAGGCTTGGCTCGAGGCTTGAGGTCTTGAGGCTTGAGGCTTGGATCGAGGCCTGGGGACTTGAGGCTTGAGGTCTCGAGGCTTGGGGTCTTGAGGCTTGAGGTCTCGAGGCTTGAGGTCTCGAGGCTTGAGGTCTTGAGGCTTGAGGTCTCGAGGCTTGAGGTCTTGAGGCTTGAGGTGTCGAGGCTTGGGGTCTTGAGGCTTGAGGTCTCGAGGCTTGAGGTCTTGAGGCTTGAGGTCTCGAGGCTTGAGGTCTTGAGGCTTGAGGCTTGGATCGAGGCCTGGGGACGAGGTTTGAGTCTGGAGGCAGGAGGCTTGGTGACTTGGCTTGAGGCTGGAGGCTGCAGGCTTGAGTCGAGATTTGAGGCTGGAGGCTGCAGGCTTGGCTCGAGGCTTGAGGTCTTGAGGCTTGAGGCTTGGATCGAGGCCTGGGGACTTGAGGCTTGAGGTCTCGAGGCTTGGGGTCTTGAGGCTTGAGGTCTCGAGGCTTGAGGTCTCGAGGCTTGAGGTCTTGAGGCTTGAGGTCTCGAGGCTTGAGGTCTTGAGGCTTGAGGTGTCGAGGCTTGGGGTCTTGAGGCTTGAGGTCTCGAGGCTTGAGGTCTTGAGGCTTGAGGCTTGGATCGAGGCCTGGGGACGAGGTTTGAGTCTGGAGGCAGGAGGCTTGGTGACTTGGCTTGAGGCTGGAGGCTGCAGGCTTGAGTCGAGATTTGAGGCTGGAGGCTGCAGGCTTGGCTCGAGGCTTGAGGTCTTGAGGCTTGAGGCTTGGATCGAGGCCTGGGGACGAGGTTTGAGTCTGGAGGCAGGAGGCTTGGTGACTTGGCTTGAGGCTGGAGGCTGCAGGCTTGGGTCGAGGCTTGAGGTCTTGAGGCTTGAGGCTTGGATCGAGGCCTGGGGACGAGGTTTGAGTCTGGAGGCAGGAGGCTTGGTGACTTGGCTTGAGGCTGGAGGCTGCAGGCTTGGCTCGAGGCTTGAGGTCTTGAGGCTTGAGGCTTGGATCGAGGCCTGGGGACGAGGTTTGAGTCTGGAGGCAGGAGGCGGTGACGGCTTGAGGCTGGAGGCTGCAGGCTTGGGTCGAGGCTTGAGGTCTTGAGGCTTGAGGCTTGGATCGAGGCCTGGGGACGAGGTTTGAGTCTGCAGGTAGGAGGCTTGGTGACGGCTTGAGGCTGGAGGCTGCAGGCTTGGGTCGAGGCTTGAGGTCTTGAGGCTTGAGGCTTGGATCGAGGCCTGGGGACGAGGTTTGAGTCTGGAGGCAGGAGGCTTGGTGACTTGGCTTGAGGCTGGAGGCTGCAGGCTTGAGTCGAGATTTGAGGCTGGAGGCTGCAGGCTTGGCTCAAGGCTTGAGGTCTTGAGGCTTGAGGCTTGGATCGAGGCCTGGGGACGAGGTTTGAGTCTGGAGGCAGGAGGCTTGGTGACTTGGCTTGAGACTGGAGGCTGCAGTCTTGAGTCGAGATTTGAGGCTGGAGGCTGCAGGCTTGGCTCGAGGCTTGAGGTCTTGAGGCTTGAGACTTGGATCGAGGCCCTGGGACGAGGTTTGAGTCTGGAGGCAGGAGGCTTGGTGACTTGGCTTGAGGCTGGAGGCTGCAGGCTTGGGTCGAAGCTTGAGGATTGAGTCTGCGTTCTTGGATCTTGGGGAACTCGGAGGCTGGACCTGGGGGCAGACTCGGAACTGCACATCAACTTGGAGCCGGGGCTAATCCTCCGATAATCCGGGACTCATTTTTGACAGGACACTGACATGAGACGGGACAATACACAAACATAGAGCCGGGACTTATCCTCCGACAAGCCGGGATTCATCTCTAACTCCACACCAAGGTGTGGCAGGACCATCGGGGTAACGGCAGAACGGCCGGAGCTACCCGACGGAGGCAAAGACAAGACAAGACAGATTCCCCCCGCAGGGCAACAGCAGAACAGCCGGACTTAACCCACAGAGGCGAGGACAGGAAGAGACAAACATCAAAGAACTACAGACAGCTCCACCTCTGCATCGGGGTAGCTCCGAGTAGCCGTTACGGTTGGCAGCCTTGGCTGCCTACGGAAGCAATCGGATCCCTACCGAGCTCGGAGTGGCGTACGGCCACCCAGCTGGCCCGGGAAACAGCTGAATCCATACTGCAATGGCAGCTCCGACTACTACAAGCAAGGCTCCCAGTAGCCATGTTTCTCCAACACAGCCTCAAGGATGGCAAGAGTCCGTTGTAGCCTTCCATCAGCCATTTATGCCATGAGTATACTGACTTGACGACCCCGCCCCCCAACCACACTCAATACCTCAGGTGTTTCTAGTTAAATCCAAAAGCGGCAAGGGACCGCCGGGAAGCCCGGAATCCGGAGTCGGCGGGCCGGACAACGGACTTCGGACTGAAACCGTCACAACTGGACGAAATATAAGGTGTTAACCCCCACCCCCAGACTGAGATGGGTCTCATGGCGGCAGTAAAGGAGGTCATGGACCAACATGTCTGTCGGGATTTGGACAGGAATTTAAATGTTTGGGCAATGTGAAATTCCGCTTTTTACTAATGGAGCTGAGCGGCCGAATGAAGGATTAATTAAATTGAAAAAAAATGGCCAGAACCTGTTTATTTACTTATTTCCATAGCTGCTGACTGGTTTGTTAACATCCTCCCGTATTGTGTGTGTGTGTGTGTGTGTGTGTGTGTGTGTGTGTGTGTGTGTGTTTGTGTGTGTGTGTGTGTGTTTGTGTGTGTGTGTGTGTGTGTGTGTTGCATTTAAGTTGATTAACGGTTTGCATGTGTATCTGCGTAAGACTGGATGTGATATTATTTTTAGGCTCTTCATTATATGACAGGAACGTACAAACAATATACACTTTATTTCAGATTTCTATTGCAAGATCTATAACCGAAACAATTCCCAGAGTAAAACAGAGCAGCCCAATAACAGTATCGCATTGGTCTATGATTACTTTGTCTGTGGAGTCTAGAAATGGACAAGATCAACAATGACAGTCATGAAACCAAGAGGTGAGCCTGAGAGGGTTTCGCAACGACATTCACTGACTTCCCGAATCGTCATTTCTTCGTCTTCGAGATTTTGCAATTCCGTGTCAAGGTATCCATACCTCATCACAACTGGGATTTTACTTGAATGACATCATGTTTATTTTTACCGCGGCTATTGGAAGACACGTCAGCCTTCTGTACAATTGAATATTGATGTTGCTGGAGCGAGTATAAATGAATGACCGTGGAGATTCATCGGCTCAGAGTTTTTTTCGGTAAGATCGCGGGCAGCTGGAAGACAGGCTGAATCTCACAATATGCGTGAATCATTTTACCGTGTGAGAAAGATATATTACATGATCATTGCCGTTATCGGTGTTCCTGGTAAGAACATGGCGACGTAACATTTGCCATCGTGAGTGCACGTTCTTTGGACTCGTTCGGTTGTGATGCGGGTGTATCAGTGAGTGCAGTGGAAACATTGTGACAGAACTCAGTGTTGGTTCAGAAGTTCTTTAGCAGTTTGATCCGTGGGCTCGTCTGAAAATAAATAGGCAGCTGAAACAGATGTATAGTTGATGATGGCGGAGATTGATTCATTTTGTGGATTCATGGCAGGCAGTTTATCAAAGCAAAGACTCTGCCAAAGTAAATTCTGATCATCTGGGCATCTTTACGGACTATTGGTGTAATTCTGTATCAATACTGTAACAGAATTTAAATTGAAATTTAAAGGTACTGCGCTGTTCTTTTAGAAATTGCTGCAAGTTTGAAGGGAATGCGAGAAGAGATGGCCGGTGAGATTTAGGGAAGGAACGTAAACGCCACTTGAAAGTTAGTCTCAAGCATCCGGAGCTTCGGATGCTGTATGGGTTTAGTGTAGCAGGGTTTGCTTACACTCCCTATTACCGTGACGTGAAGCGGGAGTGAACAGTCAGGATAGCGGTGTCCAGAGAGTCCATGCGATACTCCGCTCAGGAACAATGAGCATCGAAGCATTTGGAACAATGCTGCAGTAGTTTGGAGCAACCCATGACAAGACATGCGAACGTGGGTATACATTTGTTTTTTCCAATGGACAGAGGCGGATGAGCGGTACTTCGCTCTATGAGGAAAGTGGCAGTACATCAGTGACGGGATCGCGGCAGTGAGAAATGTACAAGAGCATCTAGGCTTTACACATCAGCCTAAAGGAGGCCAATGTTTTTGAAGTGCCTATGTTTTCTTAAACGGTGTATGTTCGAATTGCTAACGTGCAACATACGTCAAACATTCAGCGGATCCAGCAAAAATATTAAAAGCGAGAATAGGAAATTTCTGATCGGACACTTTGACATAGTATGAAGGACCCCGGGAAGGAGTAACTGGGGAATTTAAAACAAGCGAGGCAAGCGGAGCTCTGCGGGCATGTGACGAACCGAAATCGAAGAGTGGACGGTGTCTGTAAATTTGTTTTGAACTTTGTAAGAGGGAGCGGGACCGCTGTATCGGGAGAGTGACAGAATATAGTGACAGTAACGAGGCAACAAACATCGCTGAGAACTTTTCCCTGGTAGCCTGGCTCCACATATCACTCGAACACCTGATGACTGGAGATTTATAGTCATTTCTCAAAAGCCCTGTCCGCGATCAATTGACAATGTCTTCATGCTGGACACTTCTCCTCTTCCAGTACTGAGCACACTGCCGTTTTATACGTTTTAATCTTCCAGAAATGAGTTGTCTGCAAAGGTGGAAATGTTTTTAATGTCCAGTTTATCTGTGGCTTGAGACTCGCGGAGAGACAGTAATTCCCATTTTTTTTCTGTTCCTGCAGTTAATTTAGGGACGATTGTGATCCTGTCCCGTGGAAAGTGCGGCCTCTCCACCTGCACTACTCGCTACCTGGTGGCCATGGCAACGGCAGATCTACTAACCATCATATCTCAGGTTATACTGTGGCGGATCAGTTATTATTACTTCCCAGGGACTTTCCTGGACATCAACCCCGTATGCAGTGTGATCTCTGCCCTGACATTTGCAGCCACAGACTGCTCTGTCTGGTTCACTGTCACTTTTACTTTTGATCGTTTTGTCGCCATTTGTTTCCAGAAGCTGAAAGTGAAGTATTGCACCGGGAAAACTGCGGCTGTGGTTCTGACAACAACCGGCGTTCTGTTCTGCTTTAAAAATGTGCCCTACTCCTTTATATACCAGCCTGTGAAAGTCATTGACAATATACCCTGGGACAGTATTCGAAAGCCGGGCTACTATACGGATCCCGGGTGGGTGGGATATAGCTGGCTTTCTATCGTTCTTACACCATTTCTCCCGTTCGTGTTAATACTACTGTTCAATGCTCTGACAGTCAGACTCATTTTAGTGACTAGTCGCGTCCGTAAGGGGCTGAGGGGTCAGAGCAAGGCGGAGAACCGCAATGACCCGGAGATGGAGAGCAGAAGGAGGTCTGTGATCTTACTTCTCACCATCTCCGGAAACTTCATCATCCTGTGGTCAGTGGGTGCTGCCGAAGTCCTTTATTACTCGATTGCCCGCTTGGATCAGAATAATTACAGCGATTCAGAATACATTTTTGCACACTGTGGAGATATGTTGTTGGTGTTAAGTTGCTGCACAAACACGTTTATTTATGGGGTGACTCAGTCCAAGTTCAGAGAGCAGTTTATCAGCGCAGTGAAATATCCGCTCACGTCTATTATTCAACTGATGTATAAACGAAATATCTAGTTGTTCTCAATGTTGGTCGCAGTGTTTTCCGTTAGATACTACAGAACTGGCGCTCACCGCTAAAGGTGGCAACGGGAAGAATAAAACCTGTTCAGAACCTGAGAGAGACAGAGACCCGTCGTCACCTGCATTCCACGACCTCCACCCCCTACCAATTATTAAACTCACCCTTCCTTTTTTTCTTATTTTGTCCCAACCATATTCCCGCTCTCGTCACCGCCACACGGTGTATCACACATTCTGTATCTGTCAGTCTCTACTACAGTGTGAGAGTGTGGGTTTCATTCTGTATCTGTCTGTCTGTTACAGTGTGAGAGTGGGGGTTTCATTCTGTATCTGTCAGTCTCTACTACAGTGTGAGAGTGTGGGTTTCATTTTGTATCTGTCAGTCTCTGTTACAGTGTGAGAGTGTGGGTTTCATTCTGTATCTGTCAGTCTGTTACAGTGTGAGAGTGGGGGTTTCATTCTGTATCTGTCAGTCTCTGTTACAGTGTGAGAGTGGGTGTCATTCTGTATCTCAGTCTCTGTTACATTGTGAGAGTGTGGGTTTCATTCTGTATCTGTCAGTCTGTTACAGTGTGAGAGTGGGGGTTTCATTCTGTATCTGTCAGTCTCTGTTACAGTGTGAGAGTGGGTGTCATTCTGTATCTCAGTCTCTGTTACATTGTGAGAGTGTGGGATTCATTCTGTATCTGTCAGTCTCTGCTACAGTGTGAGAGTGTGGGTTTTATTCTGTATCTGTCAGTCACTGTTACAGTGTGAGAGTGTGGGATTCATTCTGTATCTGTCAGTCTCTGCTACAGTGTGAGAGTGTGGGTTTCATTCTGTATCTGTCAGTCTCTGTTACAGTGTGAGAGTGTGGGTTTCATTCATATCGCTTTGGATAATGAATCCCGCACGCCAACTTAAATGCTCATCGGTCAATAGCAAAACAAAGCCATTGTTTCTCGGTGGCAGAGAGGAAACGGAGCACCGAGCGGAAATACTGTGTCGTCACAAGGAGAACGGGCGGAATTCACGCCGAGCACCCCGGCATTCAGATCGGGCCTGGTCCATGATCGGAGTGAGTAGGCAGCGCCACGGTGATCTACCTGATTGCATCGAACATCCAGCACGTCCTTCAACACGCTACAAACAGACAGCTCCCGCGTGTACAGAAATCCTAACTTCAACTGTGAGTGTCCCAGTGTCTAGTGATTTGAGTTATATGTGTACTTGTACAGTGAATTTCTCCACAAGATCCACTTGCCATCCACAGAAAGTCCACTTTACGTGTGGCTTGTTTGACTTTGCGAGGAATAAGCCTTTCTTCCCCATTACACTGCGTGTTTTATTGGAATAAAGTAATTTGAATGAACGCAGTGCGGTAGAAGCTGCCTATCGGGACTTTGGGGGATGGTCTGATTGTTAATTAAGACTGTCAAACGATGTGAGATAAGACCATTAAGTCACTGGACAACCGGATTATTCGTTCCGTCCAATGTTTCTGACTCTTTTTTTTGATGATCTGTTCCTCAACCCCAACCTATTTCCTTCTCCCGGAAACCGTTAACATCCTCAACAAACGAGGACATTTAAAAAGATTTCTTCACTACGCCAAAGGATTTGATCTCCATGCATTCGGTGGAGTCAGATTCGAATCTTCTTGAAACGAATGCGAGCATTGCATTTACCTTCGTTACGACCGAACCAACCTGCAAGTTAGCCTTCAGGGAAATCGGAAGTACTCAAAATCCATCTATATTTTCTGAAATTTCTGCACAGTTAGAAACTTTTCTACACATTAAGGCTTCGTTCTAAAGTACATACCGCGCACCTGCATCCGCTTCATTTCACCGGCGACGTCCTTGCTCACCATGCCGAACTGGACAGCCTTCCATAGAGCCCTTGACGGCGACACTCCTTCTCTCCGCAAATAAATCCCACCCATCTGAATCCCATTCATTAAACTGACTCCCCGCTGTTTTAAAGTCCGCCTACCAGTCGTTCCTGATACGTCTCTGCTTCCCTCATATAACAACGCACCATTAGCTATCTCCCACTCTTTAGAAACATTAACATGAGAACGGCTGCAGATGGTGGATATACCACGCAATGCATACAAAATGCTACGGAAGCCCAACAGGTCAGGCAGCACCCATGGAAATGAATAAATAGTGGACATGTCGGGGTGAGACCCTTCATCATGACTGAGAAAGAAGGGGGTGGAATGAATATGACAGAATAAAAATGTGGGGGAGGGGAAAGTTGCTAGCTGGATGGTGATAGGTGTGGCGAGATGTGTTGAAAAGGCCAACGGCTGAAGAAGAAAGAATCTAATAGTAGAGGAGAGTGGGCCATAGGAGAAAGGGAAAGGGGCCGGACCTAGCTGCAAGTAATAATCAAGTGTAAAGAAGTGATGGGTCAGATGGGGGAATAGAGGAGGGAGCGGATTTGTTTATCGGAAGATCAACATTTACGCCATCAGCTTGGTGGATATCTTAACGAAATATAAGCTGTTGCTCCGACACAGTGAGGGTGTCCTCCTATGGGAACAATAGGGGGTCATGGACCTACACGTCAGAAAGGCTATGGGAATAGAAATTAAAATATTTGTCCATCGTGATATCCAAACTGTTGCTGATGGTGCAGAGGTGCCAGACGAAGCGGTCCCACCATGTGCGATGGTCTCACTGATATAAACCAGCACCGGACACAGTGGAAGAGCCCAGCCAATTTACAGGTGAAGAATTGCTGATTTGAAGGACTGATTGGGTCCTGAAGGAAAGTGAGGGCTGAGGTGTATGGCAAGGTGTAGCACATAGGCCACTTGCAGGATTAAGTGCCTGGAGGCAGATTGGTGGGGAGGGAGAAATGGACAGGGTCATCGCGGATGGAGCGACCCCTGCGGAGAGGTAGAGGAGGTACACTATGCTTAGTGGCAGGATCCCTTTTGAGATGGCGGAAGTTGCAAAGGATAATAAAACCATAAAACCATAAGAGAGGAACAGATTGAGTTTGTTTGCCCATTGAAGTCTGCTTCGCCCGTCAGTCACTGCTGATACTTTCCCCGCTCTTTAACCCTAATGCTCTGCCTGCTCCTACTAACCTTTGATGCCCCATCCAATGTACGCAGCGAGCTGGCCTCCACAGATTCATCACCCTCTGGCTAAATAAATATATCCGGATTTTTGTTGTAAATGAGCGTCCCTCTATCCGAGGCTGTATCCTTTTGTCCTAGACACCATAAGAATCATCGTTTCCACATCTAATCTTATGCCTTTCAATATAGGAAATGATTTCATGAGATCCTCCTCATCCTTCTAAATTCAAGCGTGAACAGACCTGGAGCCGCAAACATTCCTCGTATGATAAACCTTTCATTCCTGGAATTATCCTTGTGAACCTCTTCTGAACCGTCTCCAATGCCAGCACATCTTTTCTTACACGAGAGTCCCAAAACTCTTCACAATACTCAAGGAAAGCTTCACCACTGCCTCATAAAGCCTTGGCATCACATCCGTGCTCTTCTATTCCAGCTCTTAAGATCAGTGCGAGCAGTGCATTTGCCTTCCTCACCACCGGCTCTACCTAATGGTTAACCATGTATACAACATCCGCTGCATCTACTTAATCTATTATACACAACGACTCCCTTTACATCTCAGATTTTGGATTTTTGTTCCGTCTAGAAAATAGTCTGCACATTTATTTCTATTGCAAAAGTGCATGACCATGCATTTTCCCCCGCATTAGTAGTGGGAGGGAAATCCCGCTATTTAAAGAAGGAGAACTTCTATGATATCTTGGAACGGAAAGCTGTCCAGGGAACTGATGCAGCGGAGAAAACTAACAAAAGATAATAGCATATTAACAAGAGATAGGGTGGGAGGAAGTATGGTCGAAATAACCGTGGAAATCAGTAGGTTTATAAAAGATGTTGTTTGACAATTTATCTCCAGAAACTGTCTACACGAATTTACAGTAGACGTTGCACATGTCCTTGGCATTAAGTAAACCTTTTATGGAGTAATGCTTAACGCTGCAGAACACATGCATTCTCATTATAACTGTGCCATTTTCGATACAGCACACCAAGACCTGTTCAGATTCAAGGAAAGAGTGTCATATCACTTCCTTATTTTGAAGTAGATTCCATCCGATCGAACTGCATGTTGATTCTCCTCTACATTCTCTCCAGTACAATCGCATGATTACAATTTAAAAAAAAAATCTTTTTCTTAGCTCAAACAGGTAGAAACTGAAGTCTGGTCAGAGACAAGCACAGTCATTTAAAACTATAAGATATAGAAGCAGATGTAGACAATTCACCCCATCGAATCTGCTCCGCCAATCAGTCGCGGGCTGATCCAATTATACCAGTGGCCTCTACTCCCTTGCTTTCATCTCTTACACTTTGATGCCTGGCTAATCAATAACCTATCTATCTCTGCCGTAAATACACCAAATGTGTTGGCCTCCACAGCCGACCATGGCAACAAATTCCACAGATTTACCATCCTCAGATTAAATTAATTTCTCCTCATCTCAGTTCTAAAAGGACGCTCTTCAATTCTGAAGTCGTGCCCTCTTGTCCTAGAATCGCTTACAATGGGAAATAACTTCGCAATATCTAATCTGCTCAGGCCTTTTAACATTCGGATTATTTCTATGAGATCCCACCTCATTCTCCTGAACTCCTGGGAGTACAGCCCAGGAGCCTCCAGCCGTTCCTCATTACCTGAATGTTGAGGATTTTTGTGACTATTCTTGTGTGTTTAATATTATGGCATTTTGGAGATTTGCATAGATTGTACAATGTAGCCCAAATTGTACATTGATCCTAAGATATGAATTTAGGATGAAACCAGATAAAGATGTGAAAATTGGAATAACGTATATCCTGTTCATGTACCAGAGACTTTCAAATTCCTCTAAAGTCAGTACACTTCTGGTGTCATTTATTAAACATATGGATTTCAGAATGTTGTGGGTGTTTGGAATGACGATATCTATTCGATAAGTTAATCAGGCTTATTTATCCTGTAATATTCTATTTGGACGGTTATCATGGTTTGCCCTAGCTTCAATAATGGCGTGAGTTGATAAAGGGAGAGAGATGATAGGTGGAAGGGAAGAGAATAGCGGGGAATGGGGCGGAGGCAGGATGGAGAGAGAGGGAGAGAGGAGAAAAAGAGAGAACCAGGGTGAGAGAGAGAGAGTAACGGGGGAAGAGAGAGGGAGAGAGAGTCAGGGGAGAGACAGAAGGAAAGAATGGAGGGGAAAGTAGACGGGACAGGAAGATAAGCAGGAGAGAGACTAGAGGAGGAAAAACTGCAGAGAAAGAGAAAGGGAGAAGTGAGTGAGCTAGACTGAGTGAGAGACTGGGATAGAGAAATTATGTGAGAAAGAGACGGTGCGTAGAGAGAGAGACTGTAGAATGGGGAGTGATATAGACTGGGTGAGAGAGAGACTGGGATAGAGAGTAAGACGGGAGAAAGAGAAACTATGGAGAGATAGAGAGAGATTCGGTAAGAGAGACTGGGGGATGTGGAGAGTCACGGGCGCTAGTGTCTGGAGGAGAGAGGAACGGTAGCTGGACGTGCAGAGGAAGCAGGTCAGATAGAGGCGGAGCTAATGTGGAGGAGAAACGGCAGAAAGAGAGAGGGTGGGAGGACAAATGGAGAATGGAATGAACGAGAAACTGGGAGAGAGACTTTGGCGAGGCAGAGAAACGGGTGGACAGAGATTGCGGAAGATAGACACTGGTGGAGGACGAGTGTAGGGTAACTGAGAAGCGAGAGATACGGGCAAGATAGAGGGGGCGAGAAAGACGGGTGAGAGTGTCCTGGGAAGATAAGCTGTAGAGAGAGACGGAGGCGGAGGCGAAAGTGGGTAGAGCAGTAGACTGGGAGAGTGAAAGTAGGGACGAAAATACAAGGGAGAGAGATGCTGACGGAGACAGTGTCTGAGGCAGAATGACAATGAGAATACTGGAGGAACAAAGAGGCTGGGAGAGACAGAGAGTCTAGATGCTGAGGAGTGAGAGAAAGAGGAGAGCGAGAGTGAGATTGTGAGAGAGGCGGGGGCGATTAATAGACCGAGAGGAGAACAAGTTTAGGAGGGCAGTGGTGGGTCGTTGGATGTGTAGAGAAGTCGACGTGAGGAGACCGACCTCTATTGGGGAGAAATATTTGGGATGGGGAGAAAGATCGGAGTGGAGAAGGAGAGAGACTGGGACAGTAGAGTGACTGAAAGAGAGCCTGAGAGACAAGCGGAGAGAGAGATGTAGGAAAAAGAGTGCAGAGCGAGAGAGAGACGGCTTCTAAAGAGTGACTGTGAAAGGTGAGGGAGAAAGAGCCGCGGAGAGGGAACTTTTTTTGAAAACGAGACGGGGTGTGGTAGGTGCGTAGAGAGAGAGGCTCGGGGATTGGAGATACTGGCGTTGGGGAGAAAGGCAAAAGTTGGAGAGAGAGACTGGTTAGTTTCTGGAAGGAGAGAGAGAGACCGTGAAAGAGACTGATAGGAGTACGCAGAGGAGGAGAGGTTAATGATTAGAGGGAGATGGAAGAGAAAGAGAATGGGTGCTGAGAGAGATTGAATTGATAGAGGGTATGCTGTTCTGAGATAGAGAAAAGCTTTTGTTAGACCGCATTCCAACCCGCTGGGAACTCTGCGGTTGCACCGCCACCATTGTAAAGTACCTCTGAAACAATCCCCAATTATGTTGACCCCTCTCTTCTCGTCTTCTTCACCCAACTCCCACTCCTCCTCTCTATGGCGTCACCCGTTCATAACACCACGTCGCCCTCCTCCTGTTATATATGGGCGGAACAACAACGACAGCAGAGTCGTCTGATTAAACGCGTGTAGTCATGTTAGAAATGGTACATAGTGGGTAATTTGCAGAGTGGCAGCATAGAATTGGACCCGCCTGAGACGAAATGCATGTGCACGCGAAAGTGAGGCTTTGTATCAGAAGCGAGCTCCTCATTGCGCGAAAGAAGCGCTGTCCTGTGAAAAGCAGAAGCATTGAAATTATACATCAACTTGAGAGCTTGCATGTGCCAATGTCTGTTTTATCGCCCCAATGTATCAGTCTCTATCATCATCTTTGGCAGCGCTTTGTTCGCGGGTTCCTCTCCTGTAAACCTATAAGCACCCACCCGCTCTATTTTCCCCATTGTATGAGCCATTTCCATCCAGGGGAAAAAAAACGACACAAGCAGTTGAGTCTATCTATGCCTCTTACGATCCATCAAGTCACTTCTTATCCTCCAAAGACGGAAGCCCAGGCTTGCCCCAGAGCATTCCAATCCAGAAAGAATCGATTTTTGCTTCACCGCAGCAACGTCTCCACGCGGATCAATATCTCTATTTTCCCGTGTTTAGAGTGTATTAAGTGTTTAAACTTTCTTTCAAATACCCATACAGTGCTTCTGAAAATTATTCGCCCCCTTAGAAGATTGCTGTACAGTCTACAGCATCGGATTTTATTTTTTATTAACACTGATCAACTGAAAAAGTCTCTTCAGAGCAAAGTGAAAACGTTCTTCAACAACGTGATCTAAATTAATTACAAATATAAAGTAATTGTTTACGTAAGTATTCACTACTGTACAAAAAGCACACCGAATCATCACTGGAGCAGCTAATTGTGCTCAGAAGGCAAATAATTAGTTAACTGGAGATCACCTGGGTGCAGTCAAGGTGTTTCAATCCATTGTAGTGAAACCGCAGCTCTATCTGGAAGGTCCAACTGTTGGTGAGTCAGTACCCTGACAAAACTGCATCATGAAGCCAAAGGAGCACTCGCAGCAACTCCGCAGAAAAGCTCATAGAAAAGCACAAGTCAGGAGATGGATATAAAAAAAATCCAAGTTACTGAATATCTCTTAAAGTAGATTTAAGTCAAACATCAAGAAATGGAAAGAAAAGTATGGCACATTTGTAAATCTGCCTTGAGCAGGCATTCCTCAAAAACCGAGTAATTATGTAAGAAGGGGTCTATTGAAGGGGGACCACAGGAGACCTATGACAGCTCTGGAGGAGATGCAAGATTCAGTCGATAAGATGGGAAAGCCTGCGTATACAACAACTGTTGACTAGGTGGTTCACCAGTCGCGCTTTAGTCAAATTCCAGATTAAAAAGTACCGTGAAAGAGATAGTGGTCTTTCGATTATGTATAGCATTCTAGGACTGCAGTGCCACCATGAAGTGCTGAGGAAAGATCCAACCCTTCCTGTCTCCGTTAAGCATTCCTTTGATCCCACTCTTTCCAACCGGCATGCACGAATTGCGTCCCTCGAAATCTTCTGCGGCAACATCACCCATTCTCTATCTCTCTCTCTCTCTGACCTCCAACCTCCCTCATGTGGATGCAATTTCCGAATATGAAGTGTAGAGGGATGTATGTTCTTTTAGTTCTGTGACATTGCGGACTTCTGCGTTTTCCATTATGAAATATGGCGCTTGGCAGTACTGCTCCTTAGAATGATAACACTGTTGCACGAATGAGATGAGTGCAAACGGATGAGCCACAAAACCATGAAAAATCAACATCGTGCACCTATTCGTTTGCTCTATTGAGGTCTAGCATGCTTCTCTGCAGCTAGATATAAAAACATTCTTTTTACTGGGATCGGTAAGACCAAGTGGGAAAGACCACAGCATTATATTAAGTATTGTGTGCAGTAAGGATGTCAGGATCCGGAGCCTAGTCGCACCCAAGATTTTCTCTGATTAGTAAATAAAGGCAATAGATATAAATAAAACTCAAGAGGCGCACAGAAGAAAATAGTGTTCGTGCTTGTCCTTGCGACTGACTGTCGTTCTTTGCTGGTCCAGGTGAGTAGATTGATGTAGGATAGGAGGTAGAAACAGTAAAGTTGATCAGGATTGCGGGGGAAAGAGTTCCCTGTAACGACAAAGATGAAAACCAGTTAAGTAGGCTGAAGTAAGATAGCAAGTAATAATAGTAAAGTTGTTGATGGTGATGCGGAAAGATTTCCTAGTAAAGAAGAAATCGAGGTAAGTAGATTGAAGGAAGATGGAGAGTAATGTTAGCTAAGTTGATGAGAGAAATGCGGGGCAAGTTTTCTCTGTAAAGGTAAAGGAAACATCGGGTAAGTATAACACATGAGACAGAATGTTAATAGGGTAAAACAAAACCGTGGGGCAGCAGCTGGTGAGGTAAGGGAAATTAAATATTTTAATCAGGAAACTGGCGGCGAAGTCGGACACCATACGTGGGATTCTGATTATATAATGACGTGCTTTGATTTGTGTATTTACGCGTATCTCATCGGAGGATGCTGTCCTTGCTAGTTGTGTGTTGTGTTTATACACAACAGTGTGCTTTACACACTGGTTCGGAAAAATGCTATCTCCTTTGTCAGTGTGCATGTGTGTAGTTAAATGACAATTAACTTGACTTGTCCTGACTTGAATACGTACTGGAGTTAGTTAAGCGACATCAACTTCCGAATCCAAGAAAAAAAAGATGCCCTGAGCAAAAAAACGGGGAGGTCTGAACCTCATCCTAAACTCAGTAATCTAACACAGCCCGAGCCAAGCCCGGATTCAGAACTGCGCACAGTTTGAAAGTTAGCTGAAGTTACATGACAAAATCAAACACCTCTACCCCGCCTTATAACGCTCAGGAAACCGAAGCAGAGATGCAGGAGAGGGACAAACCCCAAGACAAAGAATTATCCAAGGAAAGGTGAGCACATTTTCAGGGTCGCTTGCACACTGGTGGAGTGGACTGAAAATAAAAAAAAACGGGACATGACTATAATTGACGTATTAGAACCGAAAAATCGGATAAACAAAACGAAGCGTGGTCAGAACTAAATCCTGTTTCGCACTGTTCAGAAATCATGATTGACACCACGCTGTGAGCCGGCCGTGGAGCCTGTCCAAAGATCGAGCTGTGGGACAAATTTATGAACTATATAACCCCTTGACTGGAGATGTTCGGTCGTTATTGAAAGTGAAGTACGGAAACAACTTGGTCTGGAGTATAAATCACTTTTGAAGTCCCCGAAGGAAGAGAGGGAGAAACACAAAAGACGGATATAACGTTACCATGCTGACCTGGGTTATGGGGTCAGTGTATGGCTACTCTTGCGGGACAGCCCGTCAGCATAGTGATTTTAGTGCTGTATTTACATTACACCGTCCGATACACTGACACATCTCAGCCGAGCAATCACCAAAAGATCCTTTCCATGCCTAACAGACAATAAACTCTTTCTCAAACCGGACGAATCTATTATGGTTCAGACAGTGTAGTGGCAGAAGTGTTTGGAGTGAATGAGAGGTTTACATTGCCAAACCGAACACATTCGCAGGAAATGAATTTACGTGTGATTGCATTCCACAGAACAATATGGCGGTCTCCTCTGTTACTGCTGTTTGGAAGAGATATTCTGCTGGTGTGCTGGGGGTGGGTAAAATTCCAGAATTCTTCATTATTCTACAGAATAAAGGGAATTGCAGAGACATGAGAGAGAAAATTGCCCGAGCCGATCAGAGGAGATAATGGCCATAGCATTGTTAATGTTGGTGTTGGCCGTGGGAGAAAAAAAGTTGAGGTGGTCATTAAAGAGGCATTACTAGTGGCATTACAAGTCATAGAAGATGTCACAACAGAGTTCGGACAGGACCTACTAGAGGGCTTCTCTAATGAATCCGCATGAAACTGCAGAATAAAAACAAAGCGATAATCACGTTCCTGACTCCATTGGAGAGCAGCGGAAATGAGAGGAGCAGATTTGCAGGAGTGTCACATTGCTGCAAGAAAATTAAGGTTGTGTTCGTAGTCGAATTTTACTTTCTACATATTGACTGGGTGTTCGATTCTGACAATAACAGGATGGGATAGAATTTATTTGTCATATATGTTCAAAAGAATGATGGCTAAGTGGGAGGCCATCAGAAGTGATACTGTGAGAACAGTGGTCCTATGTTCCTGTTAGAACAAAATCCAAAGGCCACCATTCATATAGTACCTTGCTTTTCAAGCGGTATATTTACTCTTGTTAGGCAGACGGGGCTGTATAACAAACGTGAGAAGAAAACTACATTACAGAGAACACAAGAGGGAAATCAGCAGGTTTAAAATCTGTCATTATGTTGCACTAGCAGAAAACCTGAAGGGAATTAGGTAGACAGATCACAAGATCACAAGACAAAGGAGCAGAAGTAGGCCACTCGGCCCATCGATTCTGCTTCTCCACTCCACCCTAAGCTGAACTATTCTGCCATCTAGATCCAATTTTCAGCTTTTCCCCCATATCCCTTGATACCATAACTATTAGAACAAGAATAGCTAGACAGACAGATACATACATAGACGGATAAATAGAAAAAGAAATAGACAGATAGATAGATACACAAATAAATTTGTCTTGAGTCTAATTGTGGTGGCTAATCTCCAGATCCTTGAAAAGTTGACCATACTAATCTTGTGGAAAGCAAGTGCATTAATTTTCGGGGTCTCGGCTGGGATATTTAATAGATCCTCAGTCGCGGGTAAGGGGCCAGGTGACTGGAGGACAGGTGTTGTCATTTTTTTTTCTGTTCGGGAATGGCTCTGATTATGTCCGGGAATTACAGGCCATTGAGTGTGAAGCCAGTAGTGGATAAACTATTTCAAGGTTCTCGAAGGGACAGGATATATATGGTAGGTATTTCGAAAGACATGGCATTATTGTTGAAATTCAACATGGCTTTGTCAGTGGTATATCGTATCTAAGCAATCTTACAAAACGCTTCTTTTTTTCTAACAGTTACCAGAAAATCTGATGAAGGCATGTCATTGAATCTCGTAGACTTGGGTATTAACAAGGGAGGTTAGTCCAGACGGTTCAGTCCCTTACTTTCAGTGGGATGCAGTAAACCGCGTTCAATATGACTATGGTAGAAGCCAGAGAATGAAGTTATATGGTTGCTACTCTGAAAGGAGGCCGTAAAGTAGTGGAGTGCTGCAGTGATCACCGGTGGCTCTGTTGTTAATGGGGACGTGTGGGATGTTGCACACAGGGACGACTCACTAGCGTTGGACGTACACATGGAATAATATGGCACTGATTAATGCAGTGGAACGAGGGGGTCTGTGAGTACAGATCCATTATACATTGATAATGGCGCCGTACGTAAATTGGGTCGTAAAGCGGGTTTTGGACAGTTAAGCATTGATAAATCGGACTCTTCAGTTGAGGATATAATTC
This sequence comes from Hemitrygon akajei, assembly GCF_048418815.1. NCBI lineage: Eukaryota > Metazoa > Chordata > Chondrichthyes > Myliobatiformes > Dasyatidae > Hemitrygon > Hemitrygon akajei. The sequence continues at coordinate 3,537,315 of NW_027331948.1, forward strand.
TACAGTTGCATTATACGATGGTGAGGAGCAGTTTGGAGTATTGTGTTGAGTTCCAATCACCTACCGGCACAGAGAAATCACTGTGAGTGAACAAATACAGAGAAAGTTTGCAAGGTCATTGTCGAAACCTGAAGACCTGACTTGTAGAGAATGTTTGAATAGGTTAGGACATTGTTTTTGTTTCCTTATTTGGAGCACAGAATAATATGTGGAGATTATGTAGAAACATCCAAATTATGAGGGGTAAATCAAAGCAGTCTTTCGTCACTATTTGGATGAGACTAAAACTATCGTTCATAAGTTAAGGTGAAAAATAAAATATTTAAGGGAAACTTAAATGGGCAGCTCTATTCTAAGAGTGGGGAGAGTGTGCAACTTGTTGCCAGCGAAAGTTGTGGACGTGGACTTGATGTAACATTTAAGACAAATTTGGGTAAGTACATGAATGTAACGGTATGAAAATCGAGGTAGAATTTGATACGAACTGGTTGGGTTCAGTTTTTTTTGTGTTGTGGTACATTATTTCTGTGCCTACTCTAAAATACGTTGAATGAACATCGAATCCATTATTTGCCATGCATCGCGAAGAGTTAAGTGTGTTACCTACTGTCACAATGAGTAAAAATAAACCAAAATAAACACGGATTGTTTGTTCACTGTCTTGTAGCTAATGTAACTAAAGGCACATTAATTGACTTAAGGGACATGCCTGCTGGTGTATAAGGGCTCATTGAACCAGTGCACTGGACAGTTGGCACTTTTCGTACAACTGATCGCCGCTTCTGGCAGAAAATGGGATACCCAGCAATTTATTATGTTGTCTCTATTTTCTATCCCGTACTGGCAGCCGTTGGTATTCCAGGTAAGGTCGTGGAAATGCCGAGTTATATAACATAATGTAGTCTTTAAATTATGCGCTGCTATTTAGAGCGGAAGTGTTTTGCTATTAGAGTATTTAATAATATAAACTCAGTCTGGATGTAATGTTAATAGAAGCACGTTTCGTCGATGTGTTTTAAAATATGATTTAATTGTCTTTGATGTCTTTACTGTTTATTCTTGTTTGCGTTCATGTAATTTATCATAACCTTACACATTTATGTTTCTGATGTAATGCATTTCACGACTTTTGGCGCCGATATTAAACCTATGTCTGGTTCTGACTCTAATGCAAAGTAAATGTGTGAGATACATGATGCCCTCTGCCTGGAATAGTTATGGCAGCTGTGCTGTGTATTCAACCGAATGGCATGTGCTGTCCTGGTTGTCAGGCAATTGGAAATTGTTATTTCAAGGGTCATCTGTGATACAAGGGAAAAGTAAAAATAATCTAGATGGAAAAGTGTTCTATGGAAATACCCTGGATTTAGGAATAACGAGAATCCTGGTTTATTTTGGAGGGATAGATTTATGGAGCACGATAAAGGGATATTTGATGCAAAGCCTTGCCTTGCCTTGCGCCCATCACTCCTGGTGGCGGCGTTGGGGCGCCGTCATGACAAGCTTTGCACCATCTGTCACGGAGCCTGAGTCACGGCAAATGTTTTCCCTGTCCATCTTTTCCTCTGTCTGCCTCTCCTTCTCCAACACCCCCCGGCCCGCCACGGTTCCTTGTAGAACGGTCTTTGCAAGGTCATTAGATCTTGTTACGTGGCCATCTCCATCTCAGCTTTTTTTCTTCATCATTGTGAGAAGGTCTTCATGGGGAACAATTTGGTGCTGGATGGATTTGCTGACCTGCTCGTTTGTGATATGGTCTCAGTATGAGATGCCCAAGATGTTGAGATAGCATCTCATTTTCAATGCCTGTAGCTCGGCTGTGAGGGTCCATGTCTTGCATGCGTAGAAGAAGATGGAGAAAACCAATGCACGCAGGGATGTGATCTTGTACTTCTTGGTGATATTGCTGCCCCTCCTTATTGTCTTGCGTTTGGATAGTGCGATCATTGTCTGTGTGGTTCTTGCCAGTATTCTGATCTTCATCCTGCATCACTGATGTTTGCTCCCAGGTATTTGAACTGCTGGGCTGTCTCAAGTTTCTGACCATGGCCTGAGATGTCTGTTGTGATGGCACCGTTGGCATTTGCCATGAGCTTGGTTTTCTAGGCACTCATTTCCATTCCAAACTTTGTATGGGCTCTATTAAGATGGCTGACCCGCTTGGCCTGTTAGTCCTCTTTTCCTGCAAGTTTATCAAAGTCGTCAGCAAATCTTAGAATTAGCAGAAGCTGATTCATACAATCCATCAGCTTTACGCCCAGGCAACCAGTGCAGTAGTTGCTCAGCGCACCATTGGGGAGTGGTTCCATACCTCTGTAGGAGTCCGTCAGGACTGCCTGCTCTTCCCACACTCTCTTCAACGTCTTCCTGGAACGGATCATGAGCGTTCCCTTGAAGTACATGTGGGCACAGTCAGTCAGAATTTGATACAAAGATTCCGTGCCAAATAAGATGTCGCACAATGTTTCAGCGTTCACCTCACAACATTTCAAATGCTTCATAACCATTTACCCGTCCAACTGCCTTTTACTATTGGGCCTGCCGCAGCCACATCATCGCGCAGCATATTTCAACTAATTGCTTCATTTCTATAACCGTTGCCCCTCAAACACCTATTGGATCTTTCCCACTCAATTTATACCCGCACCGACAGGATCAGGATTCCTCAACCCTGTAAAAATAGACTGGGTGAATTTACACTGTCTCTGTCCCTTGTGGTTTTCTGTTCTGTTTAACTCCCATCGGCCTACGCCGCAACGAATAATGTCCGGATCTGAACAATCTCTCTATACAAAGCAGTTTCTAAAATCCAAGAGACATTCCGGTAAATTGTTCTGGATTAATTCAGTGTGAGCTTTTCCAATTCCCAGGTGTCCACAATGCTCACAGTTCTGTGTGTACAGCCATAACAGAGACGTGCGCATTTGCATCGTCATCCAAACTTTTCTACTCAATTCCACCATTGATGAAGCCTATCGACACGAGCTTCTTAACCACCCTATCTACCTTATGATCCACTTTCAGTAAACCATGTTCTTGAAAAGCAGACACCTCTATTCTCGAGTCCTCACTGATTACTAATGTTCGCTGAGAAGATCCTACCTTGCGTTTCTACCAGAAATACCCCCATGTGTCCCCGTTAAGCTCCACCATGCCATTCTTCGACCAAATTACTGAACCGATGAAGTTAACAAATTAATGTTTGATAGCTCACTTCGCTCTCCACTATTTCATTGTTGTCTGTAAATTTGTTCCGCGGATTCTGCACGTTGTTATCCAAATCTTCGATATAGAGGATATATGACAATTGGCCGAGTAACGATCGCTGAACAAATCACTATTAGCTGACGTTCGATCATAGAATAAAACAGCACAGTACAGGCCCTTCGGCCCACAATGTTGTGCCGACCCTTAACTGCCTCTATTATAACCCCCCACTTTAAATTCCTCCATATACCTGTCTATTAGTCTCTTAAATTTCAGCGGTGTATTTGCCTCCACCACTAACTCAGGCAGTGCATTTCACGCACCAACAACTCTCTGAGTAAAATAACTTCCTTTAATATCCCCCTTGAACTTCCCTCCCCTTACCTTAAAGCCACGTCATCGTGTATTGAGCAGCGGTTCCTAGCTGGCTCTCCACTCTATCTATTCCCCATAATAACTTGTATACCTATATCACATCTCATTTCATTTTTCTTTCTCCAAAGAGTAAAGCCCTAGTTCCCTTAATATCTGATTATAATCCATACTCTCTAAACGAAGCAGCATACTGGTAAATTTCCTCTGTGCCATTTCCAATGCTTCCACATCCTTCCTATAGTGCATATATGTCAAACTCAAGGCCCGCGGGCCAAATTCGGCCGGCGGTGGAATTATCTTTGGCCCGTGAGATAATATCTAATTACTATTAAAGCTGGCCCCAGTAATCGAAGCGCCTGTGGCGTATGATATGGCTAATGCTGATTTTATTCAGGTACCAGGTTTTCAGTGTTTTTAGTGTTTATTCGGCAGTCTTGCTCGGCAGTCTTCTTCATAAGAAACGGAATTTGTAAAGTGAAACACTTTGTAGTTATAGTAGAGACTGAGACACATGAGAGCAGGCTGAAAAAACGGAGGCAACGAAAGCTGCGTTCGCACGCGTCCGACGGATCCGGCCCGCATGAAGCTGCATTTTGCTCAATCCGGCCCGTGACCTAAAATGAGTTTGACACCCCTGCTATAGTGAGTACACGAACTGGACACATGACTCCAAGTGTGGCTAAACCAGAGTCTACGAGAGCTGCATCATTACCACGCGACTTGTAAACTCTATCCCTCGACTTATGAAAGCTAACACCTCATAAGCTTTCTTAATTACACTATCTACCTCTGAGGCAACTTCCAGGGATCTCTGAACATGTACCCCCAGATCCCTCTGCTCCTCCACACTATCAAGTATCCTGCCATTTACTTTGAACGCTGCCTTGCAGATTGTCTTTCCAAAGTGTACGACCTCACACTTCTCCGGGTAGAACTCCATCTGCCACTTCTCAGCCCAGTCCTGCATCCTATCAATGTCTCTCTGCAATCTTCGACAATCCTCTACACTATCTACAACACCACCAACATTTGTGTCGTCTGCAAACTTGCCAACCCACTCTTCTACACCAACATCCAGGTCGTTATTAAAAAAATCACGAAACGTAGAGGTCCCAGAACCGACTCTTGTGTGACACAACTAGTCATAACCCTCCAATCCGAATGTACTCCCTCCATCACGATCCTCTGCTTTCTGCAGGCAAGTCAATTCTGTATCCATCAAGCCAAACTTCCCTGGATCCCATGCCTTCTGACTTTCTGAATAAGCCAACCGTGTGGAACCCTGTCAAACGCCTTACTAAAATCCATGTAAATCACATCTACTACACTACCCTCATCTATATGCCTGGTCACCTGCTTAAAGAACTCTATCTGGCTTGTTAGACACGATCTGCCCTTCACAAGACCATGCTGACTGTCCCTGATCAGAGCATGATTCTCTAAATGTCCATAGATCCTATCTCTAAGAAGCTTACCCAACAGCTTTCCCACCGCAGGCATAAGGCTCACTGGTCTATAATTACCCGGACTATCCCTACTAACTTTTTTGAACAAGGGAACAACATTCGCCTTCATCCAATCCTCCAGTACCATTCCCGTGGACAGAGAGGACACGAAGATCCTAGCCAGAGGCTCAGCAATCTCTTACCTCGCCTCCTGGATCAGCGTGGGGAATATTCCGTCAGGCCCCGTCCTTATCCGTCCTGATGTATTTTAACAACTCGAACACCTCCTCTCCCTTAATATCAACATGCACCAGAACAGCAACCTCACTCATATTGTCCTCGCCGTTATCAAGTTCCCTCTCAATAGTGAATACAGAAGAGAAGTATTCATTGAGGATCTCACTCACTTACACATCCTCCTCCCACCTTTATCTCTAATCGGTCCTACTTTCATTTCTGTCATCCTTTTGTCCTGCACATAATTAAAGAATGCCTTGGGTTTTTCATTTACCCTACTCGCTAAGGCCTTCTCATGACCCATTCCTGCTCTTCGCAGCACCATCTTAAGCTCCTCTCTTATATTCCTCAATCGTCTCATCGGATTGTGTATTGTGTACAGTTCTGGTCACCGAATTATAGGAAAGATATCAATAAATTAGAGAGAGTGCAGAGACGATTTACTAGGATGTTACCTGGGTTTCAGCACTTAAGTTACAGAGAAAGGTTGAACAAGTTAGGTCTCTATTCATTGGAGCGTAGAAGGTTGAGGGGGGATTTGATCGAGGTATTTAAAATGTTGAGAGGGATAGATAGAGATGACGTGAATAGGCTGTTTCCATTGAGAGTAGGGGAGATTCAAACGAGAGGACATGATTTGAGAGTTAGGGGGCAAAAGTTTAAGGGAAACACGAGGGGGTATTTCTTTACTCAGAGAGTGATAGCTGTGTGGAATGAGCTTCCTGCAGAAGTAGTAGAGGCCAGTTCAGTTGTGTCATTTAAGGTAAAATTGGATAGGTATATGGATAGGAAAGGAGTGGAGGGTTATGGGCTGAGTGCGGGTAGGTGGGACTAGGTGAGATTAAGAGTTCGGCACGGACTAGGAGGGCCGGAATGGCCTGTTTCCGTGCTGTGATTATTATATGGTTATATGGTTATATGGATCATGGTTTCCTAAACCTCGTGTATGCTGCCTTTTTCCACCTGACTAGATTTTCCACTTCACTTGTCACCCATGGTTCCTTCACCCTACCATACCTTATCTTCCTCATCGGGACAAATTCATCCCTAACATCCTGCAAGAGATCCCTAAACATCGATCGCATGTCCATGGTACATTTCCCTGCAAAATCGTCATGCCAATTCACTTCTGCAAGTTCTAGCCTTATAGCCTCATAATTTGCTCTTCCCCAATTCAAAAAAATCCTGTCCACTCTGATTCCATCCTTTTCCATGATAACGCTAAAGGCCAGAGAGTGGTGGTCACTGACCTCCAGATACTCACCCACTGTAACCTGACCCGGTTCGTTACCTAATACTAGATCTAGCATGACATTCCTCCTCTTCGGCCTGTCAACATACTGTGACAGGAATCCGTCCTGGACACACTTAACGAACTCTGCCCCGTCTGAACCATTGGAACTAATCTGGTGCCAATCAATATTAGTTAAGTTAAATTCACCCATGATAACAACCCTGTTATTTTTGCACCTTTCCAAAATCTGCCTCCCAATCTGCTACTCGGTATCTATGCTGTTACCAGGGGGCCTATAGAATACTCCCAATCCAGTAACTGTTCCCTTCCTGTTCCTGACTTCCACCCACGCTGACTCAAAAGGGGATCCTGCTACATCACCCACCTTTTCCGTAGCTGTAATAGTATCCCTGACCAGTAATGCCACTTTTTCTCCCGTCCCCTCCGCCATGCCTTTAAAGCACTGAAATCCAGAAACATTGAGAATCCACTCCTGCACTGGTGCCAGCCAAGTCTCTGTAATGACCACTCCATCATAACTCCATGTATGTATCCAAGCTCTCTGTACATCACCTTTGTTCCTGATGCTTCATGCATTGAAGTATACACACTTTAGCCCTTCTACCTTGCCACCTTTATACCCTTTGTTCTACTTCTCTCTCCTGAAAGCCACTTTATATGTTAGATCCGGCTTTACTCCATGCACTATACTTGTAGTTCTTGCATGGTCTTTATACTCCTCCACCTCACTATCTGCTCTAACACTCAGAAACAAATTTCTGATCCCAGAAACAAATTTCCATCATGGGTTTCTTCTTCCATCTATTAAGGATTTCCATCATGGAACTGACGGCTTTGTAGCAAAGTTTGCGGATGATAAGAATGAAAAGCGGATAAGTTGGTACCTAAGGAAGCAATGAGATTGCAGCAGTGCATAGACATATTGGAAGAGAGGGCACAAAAGTGACAGATGGAATACAGCATTGGGAGATGTACGGTAAATCATTTTAGTAAAACGAACAATAGTTCGGACTGTTATCGAAATGGCGCAATCTGGACCACCAGTCATACCACGCAAGCAAACCACACTGAACAATCGAGAAACATTAAGAAATGACTGTATCTTTTTTCTCTCTCTTTTCTCAGTTAATTTAGCTGCGATTGTGATCCTGTCTCGGAAAAAGTGTGGGCTCTCCAAATGTATCACACGCTACCTCGTGGCCATGGCCGCAGCAGATCTGATGGTCGTTCTCTTCGGTGTTGTATTGTATAAAATCAATGCTATTTATGTGTATGCTGTCTTCTTGATGAAATCTCGGATGCGTGCTCTGGGACCTGTTCTGGGGAATACAGCGATGGATTGTTCCGTTTGGCTGACGGTCGCTTTCACTTTCGATCGCTACGTCGCGATCTGCCTTCAGAAGCTGCGGCACCGATATTGCACGGAGAGAACAGCGACTCTGGTGATCGTTGCAGTGGCCATAGGTAGCTGTGTTCAGACATTTCCATTTCTCTTTGCTGGAGAGTCAGGGAAGAGCAATTCCAAACTCGAGTACTATACATCATCGCTGTGGAGAGCTTACGAGTTATTTGACACCATCATGACCCCATTATTACCACTTGGCTTAATTCTGCTGTTCAATGTTCTAACCACCAGATCTATTGTAGCAGCGAATATGGTTCGCCGTGGACTTCGGAGCAATGCTGACAACAAAAGCGATCCAGAGGTTAACAACCGGAGAAAGTCAATGGTTTTGTTGTTCTCTCTATCTGCCAATTTCATATTATTGTGGATAACCAATGTTGTGCAGTCCATGACCTGGGCAGCGGTAAACGTGTTGTTCAGAGACAAATATTACAACACACCTACATTTATCCTACAAGAGTTTGGGTATATGTTGACGTTGCTCAGTTCCTGCACCAACACGTGTATCTATGGGCTGACACAGAGGAAATTCAGGGAAGAGCTGAAGAATGGGGCAAAGTATCTGTTTACACTAAATGGGAAGCTCTGTGAATAAAATGTAAATCCTGATTTCAGCTTTCACTCTGCAACTCTCTGTTTTGCATAGAAGCGTAACCAGCTGATTAAGCAACAACAAAGTGATTATTATATTAGCGCACCACATGACTATTCATACCTATAACATTAGATTAAATTCCTCGGTGGTTGATGAAGAACTGAAGCTCAGAATTAAGAATGACGAAGTTCAAATTCCAAAGTAATTTTATAAAATGTACGCCGATGATACGAGATACGACAATGAACACGCAAAAGCAGACAAAATGAACAAACCACTGTGAGTCTGTAGAAGTCTTTAAAAGTTTAAATGCCGAATGCGGGGAAAGTTTTATGACTATACTTGCAATACAACCTTGTAATATGTGGTCCCGAATCCAACCACATTTAGTTACTTTGATCTCTGTTAACTTCTATACCGTTCCGAGTGAGGTCGGGAGTCACAACTGCAAACCTCCCTCCATTGATGGTTCCTGACTTGCTTATCTTTTTCTTGCGTGAATAAAACTCAGCTGAATCCAGATTGCGTGCTGTAATCTCTTATGCATGTGCAGATATCAATGATGTCTTTGTCACGTGCTAATCTTCTGTGTTGTGATGTCAGCATGCATTCTTAGTTGGGGTGTGGGGTGTGATTGGGGACGTCACATTTCCATCACAAACACTGAATAAGGATGGCAGGAATTCATAGCCATGTTTGCATTTCATACACCTGCAGGATCGCTACACGGTGCCTTTCGTTACCAGCGAGCCATATTACGTCTCTTTCCCCGCGTTAATACAAACTCATTGGAATCATAGAACTGTGTAATTTAGTTTCCTTCCATTAAATCAGATTTAACAATATTGTAGTCCGAACCTTTTTATGCCATGGACTGCTATCATTAACAAAGGGGACCGTGGACTCCAGATCTCTACTGTAACAGAAAATATTCTTGTTGAATCTTGCATTATGTTTAATAGATTTCAAAGCACAGCATGTTTTTTTTACATTTTCGTGAGCAAGGGACGGAAGCATTCTTTTATTGCTCGTGTGACTGCTGTAGCTTTGCCACATATGGTTGTATAACTGAAGAGCAGAAGAGAACTTTATGCATATTTTCTCGATCTCTTCTGTAATTAAAACTGGTGTAAGTATTGTGTTGCAGCAGGTGCAGGCAAAGTGTCCTTCCATATCCGTACCAAGTACTCCGGCGATAAAGACCCCAGACGAATCCTAAACAAGGGGCACTATCAGAAACATCGACTGTTTATTCAGCCCTAACATTTTGAGTGAATTTCACTAAATTTCCGTTATATACGTAAACTCTGATACCGGTATTTGAGATATAATTGTATAATTTTATTAGAATTATATATGCAATCATTTATCTGTGAGAGTGGCCACTTCAAGCGCATGGCTTTGCGGCTTTCTCTGTACGGGTGTTCTTCTCTGGCTCCAGGATGAACTAAATGCCTATCAGTCTATACTTAAGTTGTGGTGTTATCCTTTTACCACGGAACTGCCCCGGAGCAGCATGGAGGTCTTTGCAGAACACAACCACGTTGCTAGTTCATAGGATGTAATTGATATCCCAGGATATAAATTCTTCCTGTAAAGGGAAATTTGTTTATATATACATTTACCTTGAGTTTTGAAGATTCAGGGCGATATTGTTCAAAAATGTGGGTTTGAATTGAACAGAACATATGCTGAATGCTTTCAATTGTCTGTCACCCATGAACAAGAGTCATTTTGACTAAAATATACTTTTAATTGAATTGAATTGACACCGAATTCTCTGAAAGACAAATGGTTAGAAATAGCCCAATCACAGTAAAATACAAAACTTGAAGTTAGAGCTATAGCGAGCGTTTCAGAACTGGCATCGCAGCTTTATGCACGCCGGCAAAGATCAGTCATAACTGAAACGAATACCAACGCAGGCGTTGAATGCCTTTTGGCACACTGCTCGTGCAGTCTTCTTCTGTTCTGTTCATGTAGTGTTCTCGTGCAGGTGTAAAAACTCTGAACTAAGCACCCAGGTAAACCGTAGTCAATGAAGGCAAGAATCGCAGTAAGATTAACCGTTTACTGTTCGCTCTCCCACATTAACGAATGGTGAAAACTGTTGATAAAATAATACAAAATATATAAAGTATTTGTTTCCTTCTTGGCATCACATTTACATGATAAATACTTGTAAAAGTAAAACTAAAACAAACTAAATTACACTAAAATCTCGTTAAAGTAAAACATACAGTCAGAATCTACCTACGCCTTCAACTAGTTTTATATAGACTACATCACAAACTTTCCAGCAACGCTTTCGATAGCACAAGAAAATAAACTTATCAACCGTCATTACTTTTAACAGAATCAGCGTTAACATTTTTTCTCCAAAATATCGATTGTCTTGTGAACTTAAGGCGTTGCTTCTATGATATTTCTTAGTGCGCAGAAATGGAACTTTTCTCGCACTGATTCTGCATATACGAGCCCCCGGCTTCCCGTTTCTCCAAACCGGTATTTACCCACAAGACGCGGCGAAACCGGATATGACGTCATCGTATGGCGCGATAAATTACAGACAATGAATTTACTTCCAACAACTGCAACGAGGTATTCAACCTTAACTTTAACTAGAAAATAGTTGCAAACGAATTACTAAGCGAAACTGTAATAAAGCTAAACAAATGCCTTAAAGGCAACACACCTTTGTAAGGTCAGTATGAACATGATACAAATTTCAGTCTCTAGATCACTCTTTAGGTAGAAGCAGATCAACTTCTGCAACTGGACTTTAATGAGTTTTCACATCGCCTTGGTCAGAAGTTTTCAACTCGACCTTCCTGACATGTCCATCCCTACTAGGGAATGCGGCAGTGATTCTGGCCATTGGCCAGCAGTTGCGGGCGATTTGCTTGTCCCTGAGCAGGACTAAGTCTCCAACCTGAAGATTCCTGCAAGGTTCTGTCGCTTTTGGCTGTGTTGCAACAAAGGCAGGTATTCGTGGCTCCATCGGGACCAGAACTGATTTGCGAGAGCCTGAACCTCTATCCGGTGCTTTCTGTACAAGTCCTTATCCGGGAAGTTCTCAGGTGGACGGGGTGCTCCTGTCTTCTGCGTAAGGAGCATTAATGGAGAGATTATGAAGGGGCTTTGCGGGTCGGAAGAGACAGGTCGTGCATTTATAATGGTTGTGACCTCTGCCATTATTGTGAACAGTACTTCGTGGGTCAGTTGGGTGCGTTGCTGCAGAAACATTAAATCCAGGATCCTTCTGGCGATGCCAATCATCCGCACCCATGAGCCTCCCAGGTGAGAGGCTTGTGGTGTGCTGAATTCCCAGTTGCATCCCTGCTCACTAAGGTACTTTTGCACCGTTTTGTCTATCCTGAGCTCCTTGGACGCTCCAACAAAGTTCGTGCCGCAATCAGACCTTAACTGTTTGCAGGGCCTCTTAGTGCAAAGAAGCGCCTGACAGCGTTAATGCAGCTGGATGAATCCAAAGATTCGATGACCTCAATGTATACCGTTCTTGAACTCATGCAGCTGAACATGATGGCCCACCGTTTGCTCTCTGGTTGTCCTCCTCTGGTGCGTCTAGAGGTGATGCTCCAAGGACCAATTACATCGAGCTAAAAATATGTAAAAGGAGGACAGGCGTTCTGGTGGGAGGTCCGCCGTACGTTAAGATTCCAGCTTCCCTCGCAATTTCCGGCAGGTTACACATTTGTGAAGTACTGAATTGATCAGTCTTTTGCCTCCCAAGATCCACAGTCCCGCTGCCTGATTGCTCCCTCCGTCAGGTGACGGCCCGGATTCCTTACCTGTTCATGGCGATGGCGTGTGAGCAGTAAGGACACATGGCTGTCTTTAGGCAGGATATTTGGCTCTTTTCTGTAGCTGAGAGGTGAGAGTGTGTTAATCGGCCTCCAATACAAATGACGTCATTCTTCAGAATCGGGCTGAGTTTCCTCAGAGAGCTGTCCTTCGGTTTTGGATAACTAGCTTGGAGGGCCGAAAACTCCTTTGCAAAAGTTGTTCTTTAAATTGCTTTAAAGATGACGTCCTTTGCCTGGGCCAATTCGTCCGCAGTGCGAGGTAAGTTACATTTGTGCCATCCCTTGCATTTACTATTTCGGGATGAATGTTTGTGGGATCTGGCCATGTGAATGAGGAACACGAGTCCTCTCACTAAGGATTTCCAAGTGGAGAACCGCTGAAAGCGTTCGGTGGTACGTATGATTATTCCAGGAAGATGACACCGGTTTGTATTCGCGGCCGAATTTCAGAAACCCTTTCGTGTTCGATCAGTTCAAATATCTAGCTCGTTTGAGTTTTTTTCCGCTGGTGTAACAGATTTATTAACGTACTTAAGTTTGAGCGAAGATGACTGTCCCAGTTCATCTCAGTTACTTTGCTACACTTCTTAAAGCCTTGTTGTGCTTCCTTGATACACATGAAGCTTGTGCAGGGTTGAAAAATTGAATGGCGGCCACTCTTTAGCACGTTGGTCTTGAGTGTATTAACTGTCGGTTTGTGTACATTGCCAAGGCACACCTCTCCTATCACCACCCAGCCCAGATCCAGGCGTTGGGCAAAGGGGGCGTCGTGTGGTCCATTGACCTGCTGCCTGACCTTGTGCACCTGGAGAACGCCTTTTCCAAGTAGCAGGAGTATTTCTGCTACTGGGTCCAGTTCTGCGATGTGTTTGGCAATGTGGCGGAGATGCGGCTGGAGTCGCACTGCGTTTGGCGTCGGAATCTCGGAGGTTATTCATGATTTAATTGCACTCCAAGAGTGGAAGGAGACAGATGACAACTTTACCATCCATCGACTCGAGCTGGAAGCCTTCTGCCTTCATCCATATATTTCTACGCTGCCTGATCAAGTAGTATGGGAACTGAATACTCTCTATGTTGAACAAGTCGACGAACTCTGGTCTGACTAATGAGCGATTGTTCTGGTCGTCTAGAATTGCATAGGCTTTGATGGCCTTGTCTTTGGCTCCCTTTCGGTATACCTTAGCGAGGCAGATCTTTGAGCAAGAACGACTTAATTGACCTTGACCACAAATTTCTGTGCAGCTGGAGCTCACAACAATTGTATTGGGGTGATCGTCTCCCTCACCACAGTCCTCTCATGAGGGTAAAGGAGCTTTGTCTGTTTGCGGTGACGGGTGGGGGTGCATGGCCCGATCGTGCTTGATGCTGTTACAGTCCGAGCACTTCACGGGGACCGGACACTCTCTAGCGACGTGAGAGGTAGAGGAACAGCATTTAAAACATATCTTTTTCTCCTTGAGGAGAGCCATTCTTTCATCAAAGGGTTTTGTTTTAAACGTTCTGCATTTTTGAGGGGTTGGGGTTTGTTGTGCAATGGACAATTCTTGCTAGGTTCATTGTTAGTTGTGGAGACCAGTTTTACGCACTGAGACGGGTTTATTAGAATTATTCGACGTGAATTTGACTGGCTTGGAGTGAATAGTATTGCTACCTGGGCTCATGAATCTTGGGTCATTCCGCTTCTTCGCCTCTTTGCACACAAACCTAGTGAAATACTTAAAGGGAGGGAATCTACCACCATTCTCTTCCTTGTAGTCTAATCCAACAGACACCCACCTTTCCTGCAGCCCAAATGGAAGTATGTCCACGATTGGTCTAATTCCGTATGAAGTATCTAGATATGACAGGCCAGTTAAATAGCCATCTTCTTTAACGCCTTTAATCTCCATGAGTAAATCTCCTAATTCTCTTAGCTTTGTGTGGTCGTTGGCTGACACCCTAGCAAAATTTTCCAACCTTCGGAATAGTGCCGTTTCAATAACTTCAGGAACCGCATAACACTCCCGACGTCTCTCCCATGCTTTGCTTACAGCCAGCTTGGGGTTGTTGACGTACACTGAACGTATGCGTCTCACCTGTTTATATGATTCTTTTCCCAGTCATTTTGTCACAAGATCCAACTCTTGAGTTGCTGTGAGCTGGACACCGCCGGTTGCACTTGTAAATGAGGTGCACGATGCACGGTGATTTTCAGGCGTATTTTCAAACTGGTATAGCCCTGAAGTGGCGAGATCTCGTCGTACTAAATACTGTGCCAAAGGTTCAACTGCAAGTGGCATGCTGGCTGGGGGAATATTTTGGCGAGCATATGATTGAGCGTGTATATTCTTTATGGGATTTGCTGTTCTGACATCAGTCTTTACGTCTTCTCTTGCCAAATATGGTAAGCTTGGTATCGAGAAGTATTTATCGTCAGCCCTTTCATACTTGAGCTCGCAAGGTTGCAAAAGCATAAATTTTCTTCCTCGAATGGATGCGATGCGATTGGGCTTCTCTTTGACTCCTCATGGAATGGGACTTTAGCAAATAAGTATGGAGAGGAAGAACGAGTCTTGAGGTCGTTTTGAAATTGGACATATTGGCTAGTGCGCTCCAATCTTGTCCTGTCTGAAGTAGATTTTACTTCATCTAGAACATGCATTTCTTCAGCGCATTCTAATATTTCTACTTCCACCCAGGCAGCGTCAGCTTCTTGGTGGTGTGCCAGCAGTTCTAACTCTGTTTCTATCCTTACCTTTGCCAACTAGTTTTCCGCTTCACTGGCAGCCTCTTCCTTTTCTCTGGCAACCTTTTCCATTTTCAGTTTTGCTTCCTGTTCAGCGTATGACGCTCACACCTTGGGGGTTTCTGCTTTAGCTCTTGCGAGGCTGGCCTTGCTTGCTGATGCCCTACTGCTCCTGGCGCTGGATGGCAACCACTTGATCGCGTGGCCAAAATATCATTTGTAGAATCACCTAGTAAAGCCGCCTTTTCACTGTAAAGATCAGTCATAACTGAAACGAATACCAACGCAGGCGTTGAATGCCTTTTGACACACTGCTCGTGCAGTCTTCTTCTGTTCTGCCCATGTAGTGTTCTCGTGCAAGTGTAAAGACTCTGAACTAAACACCCAGGTAAACCGTAGTCAATGAAGACAAGAATCGCAGTAAGATTAACCGTTTACTGTTCACTCTTCCACATTAACGTATGGTGAAAACTGTTGATAAAACAATACAAAATATATATAGTATTTGTTTCCTTCTTGGCATCACATTTACATCATAAATACTTGTAAAAGTAAAACTACAGCAAACTATATTACTTTAAAATCTCGTTAAAGTAAAACATACAGTCAGAATCTACCTACACCATCAACTAGTTTAAATAGATTCCAGCACAAACTTTCCAGCAACGCTTTCGATAGCACAAGAAAATAAACTTATCAACCGTCATTACTTTTAACAAAATCAGCGTTAACATTTTTACTTCAATATATCGATTATCTTATGAACTTAAGGCGTTGCTTCTATGAAGTTTCTTAGTGCGTGAAACGGAACTTTTCTCGCACTGATTCTGCATACACTAGCCCCTACTTCCCGCTTCTCCAAACCGGTATTTAGCCACAAGACGCGGCGAAACCGGGTATGACGTCATCCCATGCCGCGTTACATCACGGACAATGAATTTACTTCCAACAACTGCAACGAAGTATTCAACCTTAATTTAACTAGAAAATAGTTACAAACGAATTACTAAAGCGAAACTTTAATAAAGCTAAACAAATGCCTTAAGGTATCACAGCCCGCCTTTCCCTTCCATTGGTAATCACTGATAAAAGCGGGGAATTGATATATAAGAGAGCACACAGTATATCTGAATGACGTCAGATGGATTCAAAAATAAAGGTCATTTCTGAAATGAAAGACGAACTTACCTAATAAATGTCGTGCAAGGGAGAATAAGGGTAACAAAATTCTAAACCACTTGCTTAGCATTTAGACAATAATGGTCAGTTATGGACGGGTCTGATGGAGTTGAATCCAAACAAATGTGGGGGCTGCACTTGGAGTTCTAATGTAAGTGAAGGTATGCAATCAATGACACACCGTTAAACGAATTGTGCACTATTGTTTTACAGAGCAAACTGTCCGCCTAAATATATAGATAACTGACAGTGTGTACGAAAGATGGCAGGATGTTAAAAGCGCATTAGGCATGTTTGCCTCCAGTGCACGGCTAGTGAGTGGGATAGCTAGGAATTCATATGAACCTTTAGCAGGATTTCAGTTACAGTTTTGTATTCAATGACCATTCCCGGGAGGATAGGACATGGAGCATTACAACACTTTACAAGCCCATCGGCCGACGACGTTGCACCGCCCTTTTAATCTACCCATCTATGATTTATCTAACGATCCGCTAAAACACAGCCTGCTTTTTTATCTAACCAATGGGCCTAACTCAGAGTTTTTAATTCCCCCAAAGCATCTGCCTCTACAAACACGCCCAGCAGAGCTTTCCGTGCTCCCAGCATTCTCTGTACAACGAACGTGCCTCTAAAATAACCGTATAGTCCATATGACGATAGGACACGGGAGCAGAATCGTCATTCAACCTATTACGTGAACTCCGCCATTCCATCATGACTGATCCCAGATCCCACTCACCCGATTCACCTGTCTTCTCGCCATATCCATTGATGATCTAACCGATCAGCAATGTTCCCGTCCAACTAGAATAGATCCTCCACGCTAACGCCGACTCAGTCAACTTCTGTATCAAACTTCCAATCCCATCCTCATTACCACAACCAAGCCATTTTTAAAAGTCTCAAAGAACAGTGGTTTCGGAACAGATTTCCCTGAAGAAACCAGTGGTACTTTCTAACTACAACCATCCTCTGACTTCTCTGCGAAAGCTAATTCTGTATCCACACAACCACATTTTTCGGCAGCATGCCCCCCGTATTTATAAATGACCCTACAATGGGGAACCCTATCAAACGCCTAACTAATGTCCGAATCTACTGCTCTACCCTCATCAATGTGCTTCGTCACATCATCACAGAATGCGTCAGGCTCGTGATTCATGACTTGATCCTTAGAAAACCATGTTGACTATTCTTAATCCGACCATATTTCTCCAAATACTAGTAAATCCTGTCTGTCCAGTAATTCAGTCACCGCTGAAATAAGACTCTAGTCTGTAGTTCTCCGTGTTATCTTCTCCACATTTCCTGAGCAGAGGAATACCATTTGCCACCCTCCAGTTGTCTGGTACTTCTCCTATGGCAATCCAGTACGCGGCAGATTTTGATGAAATGCTTTAAAAGTATTTTGCTTTAAAAGTATTGAGGGACCAGGTGAGACCAGGTCTGAATTACAAGCTGTGACGAAGAAAACAGGGAAACAGGGAATCGATCTACAGAACCAGTAGTTCAGGAAATCCTGTCATTTTCGGATACGGGATTACAGGAAAGTAGAGCCACAGAGGAATAATCGACCGTCTGAAATGTGTAGACATGGGTGGGGGGGGGGTGTTGGCATGACGCACCTACTTTGCTTTAACCAACTCTCTCTGTGCTTTTCCGCATGGAAAGTGGCTCAATGATTGAATCGGGCACCTGAGTTCGGACATCACGTGATGAACCTAGTGCGATGGGTGTCTTGACTGCGGACGATTCCACCCTCGCAACTAATCGGGCCAAAACAGTAATTTTTGGTCGCGTTTTGAAGCTTACTGTGTGGAATATGGGGCTCCCATTACTGCGTCACAGTGAAGAGATTCCCCTTCAAACCGGTATCTGTTTGTCTATAAAATGTAATGAAAATACTGCCCCCTTGATCTGGATATTGTGGTATCATGTTCGTATCCAACTTGTTCTGTTGCAACTGTTACGTATTCAGGCAATAATAAATATATGTGAGTTAGGCAAGGGTTTTTATAACAAATAACACGTTTATTAAACACTGAAAACAAACCCCCCAAAAGTAAACAAATCATTAACGTAACCGGAAATCAGCTGCTGTGCAGCAGCTTGAACAGTTCTTAAAGCGATGTTGCAAAAACAGATCTTTAAAGTGGTATTGCTAAAAGTTCAAAATGCTCACAGTCTATTTAAAAGGAGAGACTTTATAAGACGATTTAAAATCTCTTTCACGTCGTTTTTCTTCAGTTTCCAAAGTCGAACTCTTCCCACGAAGAATTTTATGAAATGTAACGGCTTAAAGGCACTGGCCTTTCCTTCCACACTGTCCTCAATCTTTTCTACTACCCAGCAGAGATTAACACGAGAACAGTCAACGAATTCCTTCCGAATAAGGATCAAACAAGGTCGAACCTGTTTCACCGTCGAATTTCGATTCCCCTCGATCTTTAACTCCCGAGCTACGATCTTCACTCTCCACTGATTCTTAACCTACAGTATTGTAAAGAAACTGCTGGCAATGACCTTTTAAACTTTAGGCATTATATAAAACTTCATTTTTCAACTACACTACGTCATCACATTAAATCACGCAGTGGCATGAAGTCAACATGGTAAATTCAGCCACGAACTGCCCCACCTCACAGGGAGGGGTCCTCCTCTTATACCCGTAAAAAAAACCTGTCACATGATCTCTACTGGTGGGAAAAATGACGTCACTCCACCAACACAAGACCATTACCTCAAGTCCAGTATAGCTTGAACCCCAGTCACATGACAAGGGTACCACGGTCACGTGTCACGAGTACGTAACACAACCCCTTCATTTACCCCGTTTCATGTATCCCTCGACGTTACAGCAGAAGTTGGTAAATTAACTCTATTCTGGACACTGTTTATTCCGTTTACAATCCAGATTGGTTCTCTGCCCAATTTACTTGTCCAGCGATTTCCAATTCTTTCCTCGAATACAATTTACGTTAACCTCTACATGCGAAACTCGGGGTGATTTGCCCATTATTTACTGATAGTGATGCAAAATATTTCCCTGCACTCTAATTGACTGAAAATTGACTGAAATTTTTAGTTTGGAAAACACTCCCTCATATTCCAGGTATCACTCCCGAAATGTTTTATTTTTCTAAGTGGGCCATCCGACACTGAGTGCAGCGCAACTCTCGACAGTGGCAGGAAGAGAGTTGGTTCCATGTCGGAATCTGATCCAAGTTCTCAGCGGCACGGGGATGAACGAGAAAGATTCAAATGTGTTGACATTTCAACATAACATATTTTTGTTTCCGTTCCGTGATGTTATATTATTGACGTGTCCAAAGCCAGACTGAAATGCTCAACAATCACAGACGCTTTGTCGGCCCACGGTGCTGAAGTCCAAGATGCTAAAAGCGTCTCCCTCATTCCTCCGTCTGGTCGCCATTTCTCTGTCGGGTGTATTGAAGATTCACCTTTGATCCTCTCTCTTTTGTTCGGATGATCCTGTTGACCCTGTTCTGTGGATTCCATATGTGATTCCATATTTCTGCCAATATGCTGATATTTCATGACTATTCCTGAAACGGACATGGTCTGAATTGACAAAGTGTGACAGCTTTTGTGTTATTTTGAGGTGCACCACCGTCGTGAGGCGTTGCGTAATTAAAGGGTCTTTCTCATTCATGTAAAATCCATCACTATTCGGAGCTGAAAATAAAATGTGAGTGATTTTTGTTCTGAATTTTATTCCTCCTGAAACAGTGATTAACGATGATTTTCTTCTTTTCACATTTCTCCGAGAACGGAATCTCCAAATACACGTACGGCCTGAATTATTTCTCAGTGATTTACTCTGCGTGCGACTCCATCCATTTCAAATATTTCAAACACAATTAATTCAGCAGTTGGTGAAAATACAATGCAACACACACACACACACACACACACACACACACACACACACACACACACACACACACACACACACACACACACACACACACACACACACACACACACACACACACACACACACACACACACAAACACTTGACGTATCGGGCCGAGATCATTCTTCAGTTCTAGAAAGTAAGAGGGAAGACGCCTGAATAAAATGACGCGAGGAGCGTATAGGTGATGGATGAAGCCAGAGTAGTGAGTAGAGGAAGACCGGAGAGGGAGGGATCTTTTTTATCGACATTCATGACACCAGGTTGGAGGCTACCTTGACGGAAAAATAAGTCGTCGCTCCCCCGTCTTGAGGTCAGCCTCACCGTGGCACAAAAGGAAGCAACGGATCGAAAATGTCCGATCGGGAATGGGAATCAGAATTAAAATGTTTGAACGCCGCGAAACTCCGCTCTTCACGGATGGAGCGTTGGTGGTCGACCAAATGAGTCCCAGTTTATCACGGGTCTCACCAATGTAGAGTAGTCCGTACCAAGAGTTCCAGGCACAACAGAAGACCACAGGAGATTCGCAGGTGAAGTGCTCCCTCACCTGGAAGAACTGTTTGGGGCTCGGACTAATGGACAGAGAGGAGATGAATGCTCCGTTGTACCTCTTTGGGTACTTGCAGGTATAAGCCGCGCAGGGGTGATAGATGCGGAGGGCTGAATGAAACCGAGGATTATGGAGGGAACGATCCCGGTGTAAAGCGTAGAGATGGGGTTGTGAGGTAGTGATATCTTTGTTCCATTCTGTTCCAGATAGCCATCACCCCATACAATGCCCATAACAGGGTGAAATTTTCCGAGACGACCAGTAGTAAAACGGGGGATTTTCTGCGGCTCCGTATCTCGGGTGTAAGGAACTCTGATCCTTGTCGTGACACCGGAGTCTCCTGCGGGCTCTACTGACCAGTTAATTTTTCAAGATGGTAAAAGCATTGAGCAGGATAACGACGACGAATGGGATAATAGTTTACAAGACGGAACGATGAGCATCGATTACTGTCCAGAGCAGTGAACCCATAATTCCCACCTTTGCATGGAAGGCCACCCTATGATAGAGGAAGCATAGATATTTTGGACCATGAAGAACCAAAAATCGATCAATGGTGTAAGCGACCGTGAACTAAACAGAACAATCTGTGGCGGAGTATAGTTAGAAGACGTGGGTTCTACACAAGCGGACGTAAAGCAGGAAAGGAAAGTCCTTCAGCGAGCTCAGTCGGGTTTCGAACATTAACTTAGTCAGCTTATTTTGTCGGGTGCTATTAGCCCGTCCACTATTCCTGCAGCCTTCGGGTGGTAGGCACAGTGAAACTGCGGTTAAATGTGCAACTCTCGCATAGATCTTTATTTATTTTCAACGCAAAATGAGGGCCATTGTCCGAACTTATCTGTCTGGGTACCCCGAATCTTGGTATAATCTCTGTAAGCAACACCCTTACCACCGTGAAAGCTTTATTATTGGTGGTCGGAAAGGCTTCAATCCATCTACTGAACACATCTACAATTACTAAACAATATTGATAACAGTGTACATGCGGTAACTCAATAAAATCAAGCTGAATGCATTCAAAAGGACCACTTGATAAGGGAGATTTTCCCTTGGGCACATTATACTCCTTTTCCCAGGTTTGTATTTTGGCAGATCAAACAGGCTTGTACTTTTGTTGTGGCAGCCTCCTCCAGCCTCGAATGCCACCAACTGTGGAGCAAAATATTACTCATTCCCTTCTTGGCAAGGTGGGTGTCCCTATGCAGGCAATCAATAAACAGCGGTAAGAAAGCTTCAGGAATACAAACTTGGCCAACTGGGGTCTGCCAGAGGCCTGTTGACACCGTATGCGCACATCCGTGTGTCTTCCAGAACTGTTTTTCTAAATCAAGGGCGTCCCCCTGGAGCTTTTGAATTGTAACCCTGTCTAGAGCACCCGGCGCGGGTGGCGATATAGTCGTGATGAAAGCCAATTGCTCAGTAGTGGAAACTATGATAGTCGCCTCCTGTGCAGCCTGTTTAGCTGCCAAGTCGGCCCTGCTGTTGACTTTATTCACTGCAGAGTTGTCTTTTAGGTGAGCCGAACATTTAAGAATGGCCAATTTTTCGGGGAGGAGATTCTTTACATACATGGCATTCGGGATGAGGATCCCGGAGGAGGTGAGAAATCCCCGCTGTGCCCAGAGTTGTACAAAATCATGCGTCACCCCAAATGCGTAGCGAGAGTCTGTATAAACATTGGCCCTTTTGTCCTTAGCTAAAATGTCGCGAATGAGAGTAAAAAGTTCTGCTTTTTGGGCAGAGACTGGGGCTGGAGAGCGCCAATTTCGAGCGCGTGCTCGTCGTCGACAATGGCGTAGCCGCAGAGGCGTTCCCCGGTTTCAGAGACTGTGGAAGCTCCATCCACGTAAAGGGCAAGTTTATGGATTAGCCATATCTGGGAGGTCGGAGCGTGGTGAACTGAGAAAATGGTTCTGTAACAGACAGTCATGAGCGGGCTCAGTCAGCTCAACGGGGGTCGTCTCCAAAAATGTAGCGGGGTTAATGGCATTACAGTATGCAAAGGCAAGGAGTGGGTTATTAAGTAATGCTATTTCATAGCGACTTAGTCTGGCCTGTGTGAAATGTCGGTCTGGTGGGAGGTCAGCAAGGCTACAATGGCATGGGAGAGTGATGTTGGAAGCAGCCATAACTAGTAAGTAAATGGCTGGGAACATCTGTGAGCAAGGGGGTAATCCCTGCACTACAGGGTCTAACTTGGTGGAATAATAGGCAACAGGCTTATGCCTGTCCTCATGAGTCTGAATGAGAACTATAGAGGTGCAGCCATCTAAAACATTCACAAAAAGCTGGAACGGACTGTCATAGAGCGGGCGACCAAGAGCAGGCGCCCTTGAGAGCGATTTCTTCAATTCCTCAAAGGCCTCTTTCTGTTGCTCAGTCAGTTCTCGGGGCACCTTCAGCGCGCTAGACGCCAGGGGGCTCAAATGCCTCGTATATAGGGCGACATGCGAATCCACTACCGACAAGAGCTAACCAGGCCAAGGAAAGCACTCATGGCTTTCGGCGTAATGGGCGGGATGGGGGGGTGTGGTGTCGCAAGGATCGGGGTTACACTTTCAGGAGTGAGCTGCCTTTCGGTTGTGCTCATAAGGGTTCCCAGAAATTTCACTTGCCGTTAGGTTCTCTTTACTTTTTGGGGAGGAAGCACGTAACTCCTTGAGAGCAGGGCATTCAGAAGTGTCTTGCTGTCTTGCTCATTTGCTGTTTCTGACAGGATTGCCAGTCGGACGTCGTCTACATAGTTTATTACTGTATAGACCCCCTCCCCCCCCCCCCCCGGAAATTGTAAATCTCTAAGCTGCCTATGCAATATCTGCGAGAAAATAGTTGGCGAGTGCACGAACCCTCGGGGTAACCTAGTTCGAGTGTCCAGCTGATCTTGCAGGTAAATGCAAAAAGGTATTCCGACTCAGGTG
The DNA here is from genome assembly GCF_048418815.1 of Hemitrygon akajei. Lineage (NCBI taxonomy): Eukaryota > Metazoa > Chordata > Chondrichthyes > Myliobatiformes > Dasyatidae > Hemitrygon > Hemitrygon akajei. The sequence continues at coordinate 3,560,983 of NW_027331948.1, forward strand.
CCAGGGGTATCGCAAAAAAATCATGCTGCAGATTTTCTGTGGTAAATATTCGGGAATCCGGTGGAATGCTGCTTAAAATCGTAGCGGGATTTGGGACTACCGGATGTATGGGCTGCACAATTTCATTGATCTTACGGAAATCCTGTACTAACCGCCACTCTGGCCTTCCCGGTTTTGGAACCGGCAAGATAGGAGTATTGCAAAGGGACTGGCACGGGACTAGAATGCCCTGCTTACAAAAGGATTCTATGAGGTGGGTGATACCGTTAACCGCATCCTACCGGAAAATTCCGCTTACGTCGTGGTTTCCTGGTCCCTGGCTGTTTATTACCCTTCCGCTGCCTCAACTGTCCCCTCGTGCGGGTGACCCTGGGCTTGGTCGGGGTGAGTTGGGATTATCCTGGGGCAACCGCGTAGGTGGAGCATACAGAGGTGGCGGTGTCGTGGGCTGGGGTCGCCAGGCTTCCTCCTCCTCCTCAGTCTCATTATCATCGAACAGTATGGGCAGTGCAGCCCTGACAATTTCTGCACTTGTCTTCCACAGGGTCCTAGTTAACAACTTGTCAGGCCCTGGGGATTTATCCACGCTAATTTGCCTTAAGACAACTAATACCTCCACCTCTGTAATCTGTACAGGGTCCATGAAGTTGATGCTGCGTTGCCTCACATCTATAGACTCTATGTCCATCTCCTGAGTAAATACGGATGCAAAACTACTATTTAAAACTTTCCACACCTATTTTGTCTCCGGTATAGATTACCATTCTGATCGTCCAGAGGGGGCATGTTTCTGTTCTGACCTTCTCCATGTTTCTGTGACAGAGAAGCAGGCTAAACTTGACTGGAGGGGGAATCTGGTAGGAGTGACGACGGAGCAGCAATGGCTGGAGTTTCTGGCATACATCCCAGAGAAGTAAAAGCAGTCGAAAGGCAGGAAGACAAAACCGTGGCTGAAATGAGAAGCCAGAGCGAACATAAAAGCCAAAACGAGGGAAAACAAAAGAGCCATGACCATTGGGAAGCTTTTAGAAACTAACGGAAGATGACTACAAAAATATATCAGATAAGCTCAGGGCGTGGAATTATGATATTGTAGTCATTAATGAGTCTTGGTTGCACCAAAAAGCCAGAAGCATTCAGCGTAACAAAATATCCAGGGCCTCAGGATCTCTTGAAAACCAAAGTTCCCTGCACCAGTTACCATTCAACTTTTATATGGCAGGCAAATACAAACTCTACAACACCAAAATTTCATTTCTGAAGAACTGCCACTTACCATGTACTCCTTTACAGAAACCATCCTGTCCCAATTCACACTTGTCAGATCCTTAAAATTGACCTTCCTCCAATTTAGAATCTCAAGAGAAGTCCAGGCCTCTGCTTTTCCATATTTACTTGGAATCTGATGGCATTATGATTACTAGATAGAAAATGTTCCCATACACTAATTTCTGTCACTAGCCCTGGATCGTTTCCTAATAGCCTATTGTACACTTCCACTTTGGATATTCTACATGCTGATTAAGGGCATATTTGACAAACTATACCCCACCTCGTCCTTTGCAGTATGGGAGTCCTTGTCAATATATGGAAAGTTAAAATCACTCACTTTATGAAGCATTGTTACCTGCATAGTCTGCGATCTCTCTACAATTATGTTCCTCTAAATCTCACAGTCTGTTGGGTGCAACCAAGTTGCAGAAATGGCTACAATATCATAATTCCATCCCCTGACGTCTGAACATCTGTCTTGTTTCAACAAAATAACCTCTTCCTCATTGTCACAAAAACAAAGAAGCTGATTGTGGACTACAGGAGGAATGGAGACAGGCTAACCCCTATTTACATCAATGAGTCTGGAGTTGAGAAGGTGATCAACTTTAAGTTCCACAGCATAAACATCACCAAGGATCTCGCATGGTCTGTACACACCGGCTGTGTGGTGAAAAAAGACACAGCAGTGCCTCTTTCACCTCAGACCGTTGAAAAGTTTGAAATGGGGCCCAAATCCTAAGAACGTACTACAGGGTCACAATTGAGAGCATCCTGACTGGCTGCTTCACTGCCTGGTATCGGAACTGTACCTCCCTCAAACGCAGCACTCTGCAGAGAGTGGTGCGGACAGCCCAGGGCATCTATTGATGTGCAATTCCCACTGTTCAGGACATTTACAATACCAGGTGTGGAAAAATGGCCCGAAGGATCACCGGGGGCCTGTCACCCCAACCACAAACTGTTCCAGCTTCTACCATCCTGGAAGCTGTACCGCAACTTAAAATCCAGGACAACCGGCATTGGGACAGCTCCTTCCAGCAGGCCATCAGACTGATTAATTCAAGTTGATATAATTGTATTTCTATGTTACATTGACTGTCCCGTTGCACAGACTATTTATTTTAAATTATCATAAATAGCACATTGAGAAGGAGACGTAATGTAAAAATACCTAGGTTGTTGGGTAGAAAACACAGAAAGCAGCTCCCATAAACCATATACTCAATATCAACAGGCATTCTACACATTTAATATAAAGAACAACCCTCCTAAAAATGCAGATATAAACACAAGAGACTGTACAGTTGCTGTTAATGTTGATATACTCAGGCGCACACAGATACACATAAGATGCTGGAGGAACTAAGTTTAGGCAGCAACTAAGTAGAGGAGTACACAGTCTTGCCATGCTGCTGGGATTCGGCCTAATGGTTGTCCCTTTATTTCTCTCCACATTTGCAGCCTGATCAGCTGGTTTTCTCCAGTATTTTGCAGAAATTAACCACCCTAACCCTAACGCTAACCATTTCTCCTACAACCTAGAGGTGTCCAAATCCCGGTAGCGCCTGACTGTTACGTCTCCTGTATGAGCTGAAGGTCATCGAGCTGTTGCTCCCGTTTCTTAAAAAGCTCTGTGAAGAGCTCCAACTGATTATCTGGGAGACTGGATGTTTCCTAGAATTGCCAGCATTTTGTTTTTATTTTAAATTAAACGATGCACAGCTATTGACCGATTTCAAGATCCACAACAGACATCAAACAGGAAATGTGCAAGTTTCATTTAACTCAGTTCTATGTTTATAAACACTAATTGCTATATATTCCTCCGGCCTCACTGGACAGGAACACCGAAACTAACCCAAGTGAGAAAGAGCCGTAGGTGGCCATTCAGCCCCTCCAACCATCAACAAGATGTTTGCTGCTCTCCTATCTCAGGCACATGTTTCTGTTCGATCCTCATTTCCTCGATTTCTTCGGTCTCCACACATCTGCCGGCCTCCGTTTTATGTAAGGAGAATCACCGAGTCTTCATCGTCCTCTGTGCTGGGGATTTATAGACATTCACCACCCTCGGGTTGGAGACATTTCCCCACATTTCAGTCCCGGACAGTCCACCCCTTTTTCAGAGACTGGGATCCCTGGTTTAACCGGTAATGATGTTGTGCATTTCAATGTGTCATCTCTCAGTCCTCGATTCTCTAAATGAAAGGGTTATCGCATTTCATCTCTCTTCATATGATGACCCCACCACTCCAGGGATCAGACTGGTGAATCTTCATTGCACTCTCTATAACAAATACTCTCTAACCTCTTTGTTAATCAACTATGAAATTAATTACCATCTTCTGCAGAAGATTTGTTCATACCTCCCCCATCACATGGATCCACCTCTCACTCCTCAGCTTTTCCCCATCCCCACCCCTCACCTCTTTTCTGTACTATTTCCCTTCTACTGTCAGTCCAGAGGGAAAGTCTCAACTCGAAATGTTAACTGTCCATTTGTGTCCACAGATGCTGCCTGACACACTCCGGTAGTTTGTTCTTTGCTCTATAGAACCCGTGTTAGTATGCGGAGCAGGATTTTACTCAATATTCCAGGTACAATCTTAACAAAGCCCAAAAAAATAGTTAAAATCATTTTCCAATGGTTAACCAATCAAATCTCAATTGCCTACAAAATGTCTATAATTCAATTTTCCTGATATTCGTGTGCCTACCGAAACGTTTCCGGAAAGCTCCCAATGTGTTTGCCTCCACCATCACCCCAAAGAGCACCTTCCAGCGACTCACCACTCTCTGTGTAAGAAACACTTGCTCCTGACATCTCCTTTAAAATATCCCCCTCGCACCTTAAATGCATGGCCTCTGGTGTTAGACATTTCTACCATTGTAAAACAAGATATAGTCTGTCTATCTATGCCTCTCATAATTTCATAAACCTCTTTCAAGGCTCACACCAGCCCATACCGCTCCAGAGAAAACACCTCAAATTTGTGCAATCTGTCGTTATAGATCCTGCCCTATAATTCAGCCAATATCCTGGTAAACCTCTTCTGCACCTTCTTCAAAGCCTCAACATCCTTCCTAGAATGGGGCGATCAGTACTGTACGAAATACAGATGTGGAGTAACTAGTTTCATAAAGCTGCGACAACTTCCCGACTTTTGAACTGAATTCCTCGTGTAATAAAGTTAAGCATGCCATTTGCCTTTTTAATGACCTCATCAATCTATGCAGTCACTTTCAGAGAGCAATCCATTTGGACTCCAAGATCTCTGTGCTCATCGACACTGCTAAGGGTCTTGGATTTACATTCGACTTACCGAGGTGCCAAGGTGATCATCACTACTCAAATCTCACTGAGATTCCTCAGGTCCTGTTGAATTTGTGGTCAAGTGCACAAGTACGGGAAGGTACAGGTACAGAGAAACGCTGACTTGCAGCAGAATCACAGGCAAGTACATTCAGATAACACAGAGAACATAAATTATACAATTCTCTGTCAGTAACAATAAAAAATAACAGTTTACGTCATTCAAGTATATAAATATACACCTTGTGTCGATAACAGAAATGTCCAATTTCCTATCTCAGCCAAATTATTGACAGTTTAGGAACAATTGGAATCCAAGAGCCGGTCCCTACAACACCCGTTGGAAAATCCTGAAGGCCCACGAATGGTGTAGTTAGTCATTCTCTTTAACCACACAGACAACAGGAACAGTAGCCGGCCACTCGCCCCCTCCAGCCCGTTCTGTCAATCATTAAGACCCCAGGCCAGTCCATTATTGATCATCTCTCCCAACATCACTACTATCCTCCTTTTCCCCAGACTATTGGACCCAATTTTAGGTAAACAGTCTGCCAGTGTTTGACCCCAATGTGGCGAATCCCTCTGCTCCTCACCACCGTAGGCTCAGACATTTCTACAGTTGAGGCCTCCTTGTCCCCTCCGGTACAGACATCTTGTTCGCCCTCTCTCACACCATCTTTATCCTTTCAATAAAATTCCCCCTCACACTCCTTCTTCTGCCGTGATCCCTCCCACCCCGGGGAGCCGGCATCAAACCGATGGGCCGAGCAGTCTGCTCCTATCTCTCAGTGGCATGTCAGACACAGACATGAGCCGGTCAGCGCGTGTATGACGTAAGCTACCGCACACCTGGCTTCAAATCCCGGTGTGAGGTGCGGGGGGCACTTATATCTTAAAATACCTGAATGGACGTTTAATTTGATTTCAGAGGGAAATCAGAATCAATCATGGGATTCACCCGGCTGCGCAGAGTTACTGGTGGAGTGGGCAGCGTGCTGTTTGTCTCGAGTTGGGTCACAAAACCATAACTTTTTGGGCGAGGACTTTTAAGGCTGATCTTGTGGGTATCTAATCAGTGTAGTGTCTCGCTGTTCAGTATTTTGAAAAACTACTGTTTTACTAATGCAAACTAGAATTGCCAGCAGGTCTACACACGGTGTATTAAACAGAAGACACTGCTGTCTTGAAATCCTGGTAAACTAAATATCTGACAATGTGGACCATAGGTAACCCTTCCTCTGAAAGTCAGGGGATCATTCAGACAGCTGGTCGCTGAGAGGAATTATGTTTGTTGGTTGTTAAAGTTCGCCCTGACTCGGATGGATGGAGTTGATGTGGAGGTCGGGAGTGTTACAGAGAAAGGGCCCGATAGCCGAGCCCTCGCCTTGTCCCTCCGGCTTCCCAACAATGGTGAAGATGTGAGGACCTCCCGCCACCGGGGTGCTTCGCGGGGATCTCTTCTTAATTACCCAGGAATAATCTGACAGTATGGATACGATTTCAATATACATAGAATTATCAACATCCAGCCAATCATTTATTTTAACTGATTCCGCCCACTGCCCAAAAGGGGGTTCTCGCGGATCATTCGTAGCCATGGCAATACATAAATTGAGGGCATAACTCAGCAGGCCTGGCAGCATTTGTGGAGGAAAGTAAACAGTCGAAACATTCGGGCCGAAAAACTTCATCAGTACTGGAAAGGGAGTGGGAAGGGCCAGGAGAATGATTGATTCGTGAGGTGCGGGTTGTGGTTCAGTGATACCCGGGTCTGTGGTGCCAGCAGCTGCCTGTCCGCGCAAATTCCTCACACAACGGGTGATCTTTCTGCTGAAATTGAGTCCAATTTATCCGACAATTCAGTCTTATTTGGGTATGATCAAAGTCGCTTTCATATTTCATTCAACCCTTTCTCCTATTGGGAAATTGATAAAACCTATACCCTGATATGGAGACATCACTTACATCTGATGCTGTCACCGGATGGCGTTCGCTGCGGGCATGGGTAACCACAGTCTGTCTTTCCGGGTGAGTGACAACCGACCTGGATCAGTGTGCTTAATCTGTGCGAAGAGTTCAATCTGAGATGATGCCTAGATTGACACATTTTGGCACTAATGGAGCTAAATTACTCGCACGTCTTCTGACGACGGTTGTCTGACAGATGACGGGCACACAAGGTTCCCCAAAATCGTCTCAGCATAATCCCTTTACCCAGCTGGGGTAAATAGTTAACGCACAAAACTGGAAATTAAATAATTAATCGAATTAACATTTGTTTCCAGTTCAACCATGTAAGCAAAATCATATCCCCCTTCGTATGCCGTCACTATACTAAATTACAATAATTAAATTCTCAGAGTTTTTCGAGTACAACATACCAATACGTATAAATGGACCACACGGCCACTGGAAACTGCTCCTGCAGATCATGAGATCATGGCAGATCTGATCTAAAATGTCATTACACATAGCCAGCCCCCCAACCCTGTCCATCCCTGTAGCTCTTCAAACCCGCTCTTTATCAACAATCTCGGCCTTAAACAGACTCAAAGACTTTGCTTCCACTGGCTATTGAGGAGAAGAGTTCAAAACTCCCTCAATTGGCACAGGAACAGTAGATGTATTCGTCTTAAGTAAGACATTCTGAAAAGGAAGCAGATGTTTGCTGTACAACTCCCGCACCCTTGCTTTGAATCAGGTATCATTGTTCTGGAGCTTTCTTAATCTTTACTTACCCTGTGGAAAATGTCAATAGGTAACAATATGAACAGAAAAAGCACCACAGACAAAACTGGCCTAAAAATATCCCCTTGATTGTTGATCCAATGCACAGAGGACTGGCTAAGTAGAAAAAAGATCCGAAATAAATATCAGAAGCTGAATTATTCTAACCGTAAATCCCCAAGTATATTCTGAGAATGTGGATACCGTGTATCGTTTCTTAAAAAATAACCCTGCCACCGCCCCACATGGATCTCGTGTAACCATGGCAACACGCACAATGCTAGCGGAACTCAGCAGCTCAGGCAGTATCTATGGACGGGTGTAAACAGTCATCGTTGTGGACCGAGTCCCTTCATCAGGACTGGAATGGAAAGGGGAGGAGGGCAGATGATCGACTGATTTGGAAGATGCGGCTTATTGTTCTGTTTGACTCTGAGCTCAGGGTCTGTGTGCAAGTAGCTGCCTGTTTGTATAAATTCCTTAGAACAGGGAGTGGCCGTTACGCCGAAATCAAATCCAACCGGTTGGACAAAACACTGCCTTCCAAATCTGTAGAAAGTTTAATATGTATTTAACCCTTTCTGCTACAGGGAGGGATAGAACCGATGACGTGATGTGCAGAACATTACGTGGGGTGTCGATCCCGCGACGTTATCGGTTACTTTGCTGCCCTGCATTCTGCCAGTTTCCAGTATCTCAGACTCCCAATAATTCAATAATTTTCAAGCTTTATTCAAATAAATCAAACCGAAGCATCCCCAAAAGCAACATTTCGTAATATAATCCGAGGTCGCCCTGTTATTCTGAGTAGCTGTGTTTTAATGAGGGAGAGAGAGACCGTTGATGGGTCACTACCCCGAGGGATTTCACATGTCACTCCCGGGGTGTAAGATGCTTTAGGTCGGACTCAGTAGAAACCACCCTGGAGAGTATTTCTGTTTGAAGGCAACGGCATCGTTTCTCCTAATCCATTTGGACAATGATTGTCTTGTTAACATGGAGATGTCAGAACTCCTTTCTCCCACTAAATTCACTCCCGATCCCGACCAAAGCCGAGCCACGCTGTAAACGCTGAATCATTGTATAGAATCATAGACAACACTTACCTCTGATGCTGTAACCGGACGGCGTTCAGGATGGTCCGTGAGATCAGTCTGACTTCCCGGATGATTTACATTGCTCCTGCACCGGTGTGCTCACCCTGCACGGAGAGTTGCGTCTGAGCTGCTGCTCCCGAGGCCACTCGGCTCTGATGTGTCCGTCGCTCATTACAGACGGACAGGTCCGGGTGAGCCGGAGGAAAGCGGGACTGCCGCGGTGAGGGTCACACTAACTTTCACTGGCTCAGGACGGGTCTGACAGCGGGAGGAGGCGGGAGTGGGTTCAATGTAGCAACTCTAAAGAGGAAAACGAACAGGCTGCGTTAACCTTTCTGTCCGGATTTCGGTGTAGCTCGCTCCTTTTTCTCATCGCAACCAGTGGGGCGGACTTTCTCTGGTTAACTCAGCGAGTTCCAGGCTGCCGATTTGATCCAGCCCGGGTTCTGGGAGGGTCTGAGCTCCGCCCCATGTGTAAACAGGACTGTCCGTCGTAGGTATAGTTTCAACTGAAACGACCTTCCGTTGTTCAGGTACAGGGAGCCTCCTTTCTGCTGAAATTAATCCAAACACTTTCGACTACATATTCCAGGTGAATTGGGGTAAACAAATATAGTCAATGATTTTCTCAGCGCCTCTCTATTCAGAGGAGTTCGATAACATTTATTAACTCCATCATTGAGAGATTATTGTATTTCCATCCGGACAACTGTTGTCACAAGAAATCCCCTTACCCAAGGTTAACAGCGGGTTTTGTTTCACAAACAGTGGTTGTTGATTCACAACCTGCCGGAAATCCTTGAGGAATTTGTTTCTCTTACAATTCTGTTATTTCAAATAGCCAGAAGTTTTACCAAGTGGGGCGTGGTGATGGACGTTGAAAATGAGCTACGACGGGGTTGGGGAGTGGTAGTGTGCTGATTAAAAATCGGACTCTCAGTTCCCTCTGTCGCCTAACCTAAACCTCACTTTCCCCATCCCTCTACCCCATCTACCCTATCTATATCCCACATGAATGTGTAGAACTCCATCAACTCTCCCTCAAATCTTCTGCGTTTCATGAACACAGTCGTAACCTTTTCAAACTTTCCTTATAACTCGGCTCCTCCAATCACAGTAACATTCTTGTAGTCTGTCAACCTTGTTTACATTTTTCCTGTGGGTAGGTGACGTAAATTGCACACAATACGCCAAATTAGGCCTTATAAACTTCTTATATCATGCAGTCTCCTGTACTGAATGCTTTAATTTATGAAGGCCAATGTGCCAAAAGATTACTAGGTACGTCGCCACTTTCAATGAATTGTGGACCTGTATTCCTAGGCGCCCTTGTTCTACTGTTCTTCTTAGTGCCCTACCGTGCACTGTGTAAGACCTATCCTGACCGGTCATACCGTAGAGCAACAACTCGCAGGCCTGCTTTAAATTCCATCTTCCCTTTTCTGCCCATTCTTTCCCTCCTGATTCAGATCATTCTGCAAGCTCTAATAGTTTTCCTTGCTGTCAAATGAAACCCAAACCTAGCTGTCATCAGCAAATTTGCCGATCCAGTTAATCAAATTATCATCCATATCACTGATATAGATCACAAACAACAACGGACATCAGCACAAATCTCTGCGACATTCCACCAGTCACAGGCCTCCAGTCAGAAAGGCAACCATCCGCTACCACCATTTGCCTTCTCCCACAACGCCAATGCCAAAAGAATGAATGTGATTGACCGTCATCCTATGCGGGACCTTGTCAAAAGCCCTACTAAAGTCCATGTGGAGCATATCCAATGCCTTTCCTTCATCAATATTTCTGATAAAATTCCTCGAAACTTCTTCAAAAAAATGTATAAGATTTTCTAGAATACACAAAGTTAATGCTAATTTTTCTGGTCCTTCCAATGACTTCCACTACTGATGTCAGGCGCACTGGCCTATAATTTTCTAGTTTAAATTTGGAGCCTTTCCGAAAAAGTGGAACAAAATTAGTTATCCTCCAATCCTCTGGTAGGACTCCTGTCACTAAACATAATGTCAACATATCGGCCACGTCCTTACAATTTCCGTGCACAGTGTCCGAGGGATCAACCTGTCAGTCGTTGAGGACTTATCGACCTCCTGATCCGTAACGGGTATAACGTCCATGACCTCACTTCTACAGGTTCTGTGCCCTTTTGTACCAGTGAACAGAGATGCAAACATCCACTTAGGGACTCCTCTATCATTTTTGGCTCCACGCATAGATTACCATTCCGATAATCCGGAGGGTCAATGGTGTGCCTTGCAACCCTGTTGCTTTTAAAATACCTGGATAATCCCTTAGGATTCTTCCTCATCTTCTCTGCAAAGCAACCTTATGCCACATTTTAGCCTTCCTATTTTATTTCCCCAGTGTTATTTTGCTTTTCCTCGACTCCATAAGTATCTTTTTTTTTCATGGAACATGGATGGGAGGGGACGGAGAGCATATCAATGAGACTTGAGAGATTCACAGTTCGACCTGCAGTCCGGAACTGTGCGCACTAAATCTCCTGCTGTGGGATACAGAGAATGAGAATCATTCGCCGTAAAATCGCGATATAGAAACCTGGTATGGTGCGCGATAAGATCCAAAGACCGGGAATGAATCGTTTGTGGAAGATTTACGTGTGGAATCGCAGACCGGGAACCTTGTGTTGTGAACGTCCCCACTTGGGATACCAAGTGCGGGAGCAGCAATGTCACAGTGGATTTGTTCAGTGGCTCGTGAAAAGCCATGACGAACATCCTTGCCATTCTGGATAATTAAATAGTTATTCCAATAATTCTGACCAGGGACAGAGCCTCTCTCACTCATCTATGCTCTCACCGTCGCCCTCCTACACCCTGTTCTCTCCTTCCTCCCACTCCCTCATCCCCGCAACACACCCTACACTAATCACCACCCATCACCTTCAACCCTCCTTCTCACCATCTCCGTCATGCTCACCCTCCTGCCCCTCTGCAGCACACACGTTTCTTCCTTCTGCCTCATACCCGTCTTGCTCACTGTCGTCATTGATGCCATCTCATTTACCCGTCTTCCTTCGCCGTCCAACTTCGTCACCCTTTTTCTTCGCTTCATAGTTCACCACCCCTCCCTCCCTGCAGACCATCTCACGCTTCCCTAGTCACACCCCTCCTTGCTTGCTGCCTCTGTCACTCACCCATTTCTCATCGATGACTCGTGCACACCACTCCTTCAACTTCGCACTCCCTCAACCCCTCCTCGGCCCTCTTTATTCCCCCTCATCATTTCAATCTCCCTAATCCTGTCTCATAGTCCATCTGGTACTCCCTCACTACTACTCAAGTTCCTCACTCTCCTTACCCATTACTCCTCCCTGGTCTCCTACCACTCTCTCACCCTGGTAGATTTTTGTTGTGCTCTTGACAATCTTATTTAAATCTTTCCTTTAGGTAGGTGATGTAAACTGCACACAATACTCCAAATTAGGCCTCATCAACGTCTTACACTACTTCAATATATCATGCAATCTACTGTACTGAATATTTTAATTTATGAAGGCCAATGTGCCAATGATTTCTTTACTACCTTATCTTGGTGTGCCGCCACTTTCAATGAATTGTGGATCTGCATTCCCAGACTCCCTTGTTCTACCGTACATGTTAGTGCCCTACCGTGCGCTGTGTAAGACCTATTCTCAGGCTCTCTCTCGCCTATCCACATTCCCCGCTCTACGCCTCTCATTACCCTCTTTGCTATCTCTCTTGTACCCTTTCTCGCTGTCCCTACACCTCCCTCATATCAGCTATGGTCCCTGTTCTTTCCGCTATGCTTCACTCGGGGTCCAAGGGATAAAGTTGTCTGTCTCTTGCGATTTTTCCAGTCTAATTTGCTTCAGGTCAGCAAGCACGTCCTCTCTGTAATCTCTATCACGTCCATGACCTACTGCTGCCGTGTCTCACTTCTGCTGATTCTGTCCGTTTCCTGGGTAACCACGGATATTACAAATCAATTTATGATCGCCCTCATCTTTATTTTTTTTATCTTTACCATTCTCAAAATCCACTGGGTCAGTTTTGTCCCTTGAAATCCATTTGTTCTTCAAATATCTATATAATCCCATCGGATTCTCCATCACCTTGTCTGCTAGGGCAACCGCGCGCCTTCTTATAGCGATGCCGATGTCTTTCTTAAGCGTTCGCTGGAATTTCCTATACTCCATAAGCACCACATTTATTTCAACCTTCCTCTGCATGACAGGAAAGAAATGGAGGGTTATGTGCTGAGTGCAGGTCAGTGGGACTAGGTGAGAGTAAGCGTTCGGCACGGACTAGAAGGGCCAAGATGGCCTGTTTCTGTGCTATAATTGTTATATGGTTATACACATGATCATATGACACACATTTCAATTTGTCTTCTTACCAGGGCACAATATCTCTTGGAAATCACTATTCTCAAAAAGTGTTACTTTTACTTTTTTTATTCTGACAGACACAGAAAATCTTAAAATTTCAAAGTTTTACCTTTGATGTTCTCCCACTGATACTGTATTTTTTTTCCCCAGAAAACAGCCTGCTTCAATCGACACTTTCATATCCTTTCTGAAAACAACAAATTAGCCTTTCTTTAATTCAAAATCTCATCCCTCGGAGTAGAAATATCCTTTCGATATTTCATTTGAATCTAATGGCATTTGACCACGAGATACAAAGAGTTCCCCAGCGCAAAATTGTGTAAATTGTCCTGTCTCATTTCCCTATAACACATGAGGTTTCGAACACTCTCTCATTGGGAGTCAATGTACTGATCAAGGCTACTTAACTGAAAATATTTGAGAATCTCTATCACCTCTGGTCATTTTACAAAATGAGAATCCCAGTCCATATATGGAAAGTCAATTCTTTCTGTGGAAGTTATAACGAATTATGTTTCTTCCAGCAGTCTGCGATCTCCTACGAATCTGTTCCTCCAAATACCTGTTGGTTGGTTTATAATAAAGCCCTATTAACGTGTTCATATCTTTTCTTTTTACTCCACGCCTAAATTGACATTCTGAAAATCCAGAGGGTCAATTTCACAATCTCTTTGTTCTTAAAATACCTGTATATCCCATCGGATTCTCGATCACCTTGCCCCGTTATGCTCGATATTTCGCGGTACAGAAAGGAGATTATGTGGTTGCAAAGGGGAAAACCGTTGATGTGGGGATATCAGCATCGGACTGAATGGTAAATGGTCCCACGTTTATTACACGCTTTCCATCCGTGCTGGACTGAGCGTCAGGCTTGCAACTCAACCTCGCGTAACCCTCAGGCTCGGCCAGCAAATGTTTGTCTAGGGGAAGACAAGACTTCGCCCCGCCAAGCTGAGGAATATCGGTTGTGTGGATGCCGCATACTGCGTTGTACGTTACAAATCCAAACGCAATATATCAGAGAGTACACCGTATGCAATTAACTGATTGAACTATATAAATCTTAAATTGAAAAAGGGTTAGTAAATAAAATAAATAGAAAAAAGCCCCATTTTAAGAGAAAAGTCAGAAGTGCACTTTTTTTGGAGCTCACAAAGACGGCCATTCATCAACCATCGATCTCCACCGAGCGTCGCCGACCTTCGGATCCTCGCTCCCATTCCGCCACTGAATGCAAGTTCTACCTATTTCCGTCACTGCGGTTCTTTAACCGGGAACCCACTGATCAATGTCTGGATGTTTCTTTTTCCCCCGTGCTAAATAAAAGACTAAATATAAGAGTGTAACAAATAAATAACGCTGAATTTCAATTAGACATACGAAAATGAAAAACGTGCAGGTGCTTCGAAATTTAAACATGGTCCAATGTGATGACAGAAAAAAAAACGAGTGAATATTTCTCCTTATCCGCTGGGTCACAGCTGAGTACGAAAATATCAACAAAAGCCGAGGTTAAATATCTTTATGTCCACTGATGTCTCGGTCACTCGTTGGTACATTGATCGTACACGATCAAAACCCGTCCGAACCCCACTGCACGAAAAGTTGCTCGGAGATTCTGTCCACATCACATCGCCATCCCCTGTTTTGCAGGGTACTATAAATGCCATTAATGATTACACATTTGATGTATTGATTCTACAGTTTGTAATTTCTGTTTTAATTGCATTTTACTTGCTGCAAGGGAGCGGGCATTAAAAATAACCTATATGTTCTGGTATACAGTTGCAGAGTGACCATTGATTGCAAGTCATCATCACTGGTAGTGTTATTGTGCTGGAGATCATTTTTATATATAAAGAGGTATATTGATATAGGTTTATGGTCATGCATCTTGTTTTCGCTGTATCCATCATGACGTTGGATAAGCAATGAATTTACCAGCACACTTGAACATGGTTCTGAATAAGCAGTGACATTCTTTCTGTGAGAGTTCGTGGGGCCGAATGAGATGTGATTATAACATTGTAGTATTGGTGGAACTGGGCAGGCAGTGACATTATCCATGTTGTCAGTGGCGTGTCAGATTAAGTACTGAAAACACCATGTGGTCGCTGATGTTCCTGCAGTCTGTGACAGTCCTGTTCGTTGCAGTAATGGATCAATCCAAAGGAGGGAACATAACCCCAGTGGTCTCCACACAGACCAGGAAAGGAATCAAATAATCTGTCCCGTAAATGTAATCCTTCTTAATCTATTTAACTGTATATCTATCTACTTATGTACGAAACTACCTATTTATATGCGCACATCGGCGATAAACTGAAAACCTCTTTCTTTGAAAGAGATATAGTGGCGATTTCTATGGAGTCTTCCTCGGCTGCAGCGGTAGCCATGACGTCTTCTGTGCCTTGTTTTCACTTCGTTCTCCGTGAAGCGTTGCTGCAGCGCCTTCTTGCGTGTTGGATCTTGTAGTAGATCTCATCCCCCGAGTCCGGAAACTGGATTCACATGCTGTGGTAGGCAAATCCCTAACTGACGGAGCTTCATGTTTGGTGGCTACCCTCACCTGGTTAGCCCGCCTGTCGAAGCGCCGTACCGGGGTTGCCACTGTCGGATGCGAACAGTTAATTGGAGCCACCGGTAAGAGCTGGGTGACAGGAGGGAACGAAAAGCGGACGAGCTGCCTCTGGGTAGAGTACGACAAGCCCAGGACTAGAGGTGAAAAGAAGATAATCTTTACAACACATTAAAATGAAGTGTCTTGGAGATTTTATTTAGGCACGAAACTTGAGCTGTTAGGGAAATATTAATAATTAGTCACTTTCATAGCATGTACAACGTGCACTAAATAAGTATCAAGTTTGATCGTTGGCAGAGCACCATGGCTGTCTGTTAACGACAGGGAGTTTTTAAGCGGGTAAAATGAACTAAATGTATATGTGTTCCTGAAGGTGGAAGACCCATGTTTCACTGAGCCGTTAATAATTCAATGCTGGTTGTCGTTTATCATATTTAGCATAATAAATGTTTACGATATTTATATGACCAGTAGAAAACCCACATTTTCAAGATGGCAATGACCGTAATTATTTTCACCGGAGAGACAGTATCTGGAATTTTGTTAAAGAGTTGACAAAACAACACTTTCTAGCACGAAAATATTACGTCGGAGTGCGTTATTAGATTCTTCCCATTGAAGATCCAGATTATAACATCCTCACGCGCTTGTAATTTGGTGCAGCTTCCTACATTCTCGTTTACTTCAGCTAGCAATCATCATTATTTTAGAGGGTTCATTGTTTGTTTTTGCACAATATTTGCCTGCCTCCGACTGACTGAACGACATTATCACCCTGAAACGGGTGAGTGTTTCTCGATATCTGGGTCTCACATTCTGGAGGATTTACCCTTTTACCTTCCTCCAGCGTCATAGAAACATAGAAAACCTACAGCACAATACCGGCCCTTCGGCCAACAATTCTGTGCCGAACATGTCCTTACCTGAGAAATTACCTGGCGTTACCCATAGCCCTCTAATTTTCTAAGTTCCTGTCCAGGCTTCTCTTAATGGACGCTGTCGTATCCGCCTCCACCACCATCGCCGGCAGCCCAATCCATGCACTCACCGCCCCCTGCGTAAAATATTTACCCCTGACATTTCCTCTCAACCTACCTCCGAGCACATTATAACTGTGCCCACTCGTGTTAGCCATTTCAGCCCTGTGAAAAAGCCTCTGACTATCCACACGATCAATGCTTCTCCTCATTATACACCTCTATCAGGTCACGTCTCATCCTCCGTCGCCCAAGTAAAAAAGTAAAAGTTCACTCAACCTCTTCTCATAAGGCATGATCCTTAATCCACGCAAATCTTTGTAAGTCTCCTCTGCACCCTTTCTGTGATTTCCACATCCTTCCTATAGCTGGAGAGAGAAAACAAAAAAAGAGATCTCTATGTTGTTACCTAACACACATCCAGCATTCCTTCTCCGTAACTTCCTCCCCGATCAATGGGAATCCTACGACGATTCAATTCCCTACACAGCCCCCAGCCCCTTCTGCGGTGTCTGCAGGTATCACGATCCCTCCCGACTAATCTCCTTCCTGGCACTTATCACTGCAAGCGTTACAAGTTCACTAGCTGCAAATACACGTCCTCCCTCATTCCACATTGGTGAGGCCCAATACAGATTCCTGTACCGCATTGTGGATCACTATCGCTTCACATTCACCCTCTAAACATTAGACTCTTTTTGAATTAGCGAATGAACGTGTCAACATTCCCCGGTGTTCCTATCCAGACGGATCTGCGGCCGGTCTGTAAGAATGAATCCCAGGTGGATTGGCAAGATGAGTTTCAAACTGACTTGCAACAGGATATATAGCTTCACATTGGAAACTTACTCTCTGACTCTCCTCCTAAAGTTTCCTACCTTCCTCTCCACAGGTGACACGGAAACAATAGTATGATGGAATACTCCACACTTCAATCGTCAGAAAGTCAATAGGAATGTTGATGCCATCAGTAATGGACCCCGCTACTTCACATTTCATTCTGCATTGTGTACCGCTTACAGTGCTCGTCCAGACAACTGGACCAATGACCACAGTTAATATAGAACATAGAATAGAACAGCACATTACAGGTCCTTCGGCCCACAATGTTGTGCCGACCCTCAACCCCCCACCTTAAATTCCTCCATATACCTATCTAGTAGTCTCTTAAACGTCAGTAGTGTATCTGCCTCCACCATTGACTCGGGCAGTGCATTCCACGCACCAACCACTCTCGGAGTAACAAACCTTCCTCTAATATCCCCCTTGAACTTCCCTCCCCTTACCTTAAAGCCATGTCCTCTTGTACTGAGCAGTGGTACGCTGGGAAAGAGGTGCTGGCTGCCCACTTAATTGTCTATTCCTCTTAATATCTTGTACACCTCTATCATGTCTCCTCTCATCCTCCTTCTCTCCAAAGAACACACCCCTAGCTCCCTTAATTTGTGATCATAATCCATACTCTCTAAACCAGGCAGCACCCTGGTAAATCTCCTTTGCACCCTTTCCAATGCTTCCACATCCTTCCCATACTGAGGCGACCAGAACTGGACACATTTGCTGGGGAACTCTCCATCTGTGTCCCCACTTGAGTCAGAAACCTGCTTTGCCGATAAATATATCTCCGTCTGTCACTTTTATTCTCTACCTCTTCCCATTCGCCACTGGAAAGGCTGCAATCCTATAAAAGAGAAGTTAATCATTGCCTTCGGAGACAGATAATAAATGATGTCTTGGTAACAACACACGTATCGCAGTAATCAACAGAACTAGTACGAGCGTTGATGTATTGACCAATGAACAGGATATATTGATTAATAGCGCAGTGGACAATGTAATGGCGGAGTAGGAATTGAAATGAATTGCTTTCGCAACAAATGACAACTGTTTTAGTGTTACTGATAAAATTTACAAGAAAAGGCAAAACACACGGTGAGACTAGTGCAGTCAGCCTCACAGATTGTATTCAAAGTGTGAGAGGGAAAAGCGCTTTATCAGGGCTGAGATATATTCAAAGAAGCCGAGGGCCACGTATCCGTACGTGTTCCACAATGGATACCGAGTGATGAGTCAGCCCACAGTGATGATGGCAGTTCTGCACATTGCGCATCGATACCAGCTCCACGATGGATACAGAAATGCGAGCCGTCCTCCAGTGATACCAGTTCCACGATAGAGGCGGACGTGAGACTCTCTCCAGTCAACTGAGGGCTGCACATTGGTACAAGGTCCACATATAGAAGTGTGAATCGTTGTATTTCCAATATTACGAGGGCCATTCATCGGAACGAGCTCCACAGTAGGCACAGAGTAGTTTGCACTAGAAAAGCAGAAGGAAATAAGCTTGAAAGGTGAGTTTGGACACACCCTCTGTTCTGCACATACTTACATTGCTGACGAAAATGAGAAGACACTGAATAGGAAAATCTGACACAGATAGTCGTGAAGACACAGGTTACTACCACAGAGAAATAGGCACTTTCGTTCATCGAAGCCATCTCTCTGTGATCCTCCGCCCCGCCCTATATATCTGCACCTTCTGTCCCACTCTCGTCCACGTACCTACACAACCTTCACGGTAATGAAACAATTAAATCTGATCTACCGTTTACCTTGCAGTTCCTTTTACACTAGCTCGACCCTCTGAGTGAATAGGTTCTAACAAATACACTGCTTGCATATTTCAAATTTTCCCCAAGCCGATTACCTCTAGTTGTAGATTCACTCTAAGGATAGAACATAGAATACAGAAATCTACAGCATATTACAGACCTTTCAGTCCACAATGTTGTGCCAAATATGTAACCTTCTCTAGAAACTCTGTAGACTTTCCAGAGCACATAGGTCTCTATTTCTCTAAGCTCCATGTACCTGTCTAAACACTCTGAAAAAATTCTACTTTATCCGTTGCCACCACAGGTGCCTGCACTGCATTCCATGTGCACAGCGCTCTCTGTGTGAAAAACTTACCCCTCGTTTCCCCTCTGTGCCCATTTACAAGCACTTTAAAACTATGTCCTCTTGTGTTAGCCATTTTGGCTCTGGGGAAAAAAATAACTCTGACTACCCACGCGATCAATGACTCTCTTCATCTTATACACCTCTTTCAGTTCACCTCTCAACATCCGTCACTACAAGGCGAAAGATCAAGTGCACTCAAGCTGTTCTCCTAAGGTACGACCTCTATTCTAGTCAAAAACCTAGTAAATCGCCTCTGCGTTCCCTCTCTAGTATCCACGCACCCTCTCTATTGTGTGTATAGTATAGACCCTGGATAGGGGTAGTCTGCAGGCATTCATCTTGTTCTTTTCCCGAACTCTTCCTTTCAAATTATCGCTGGACATTTTGAAGCTTATTGATATTTCTAAACTGTAAGTAGGTTGCCAGAACAGCCCACGATATTCTATCTACGGCCTCACCAACGTGTTGTAAATCTTCAACATGACGTCCCAACTGGTATACTCCGTGATCTGATTGTGAAGGGCACTGGGATCAGAGCTCAATACGAGCTGATCTGTCCGTGATGCCGACTTCCTGGAATTATCGATCTGTATCTCCAGGTCTCTTTTTCAATACTACACACTGAAGTCCGCATTTTCAATATGTGCGTTGAAATCTGCTGTATCTTTCCTCACAACGCAAACGATCTTACATTTGTCTGTATTAAATGTCATCTGCTATTTTCCAGCCCATTTCCTAGCCAGTCAACATCAAGCTACATGCTTGGGTAGAGATCCTGACTGGAACAACGCCTCCAAATTATGTGTCGTCGGTAATTCTTTTGATTCAGTTTTCGATATTGACATCTCAATAAGTAGCATACATGTTAATAAAAACAAAATGGTCCTAACACTAATTCGTGTACTACATTTGTCAGAGTCAAAGAATCAACCATCCATTCTCTGCTAATCGAGAAAAGAACGTTCATCAATCTGTGCACAAGCCGCGTCTAAATTCGCATGGGCGCATAACTTTTTTTATTATCAAAGGTCCCTGAGATATTACTCTCTATCTCTTTTATATGCTCAGAAGTACATACGTACAACCTGTTTTATTGTGATACATGTCATGTGTTGTTACTGTGACTTCCTTCATTCAAGTGACTCGAAATGACTAAAACAAGCGACAGTAAAAATAATCCTATCCTCCCCCTCAATAAATTCTACCCTATTTCACCTGCTGAGTTGAAAGCCCTCCCCTCAGTATCAGCAGTGAACGTGTCCCGTTGAATGGGACAAAATAAATCTGTTTGAAGTTGATAGTCCATGTTGATTGCTCAGGATGATTGTCTACGTTAAAAAGAAAACTGATGAGAAAATGTCCCATTTTAGCAGCTGATGTCAGATTTCTTGGAAAGTACATTGGTACCTTTCATATTATCCTCTGTTTAAAGGTTAGTAACTTGCAACATCCCTTTGGGAATCAAATTCATAGCAATGTTTCGGAGTGACAAAAACATTTTAATGTAACTGTGTAGCTGATTGTCCCTCATGCGGCTGATGTCATAACCACACTAATTGCCTCAGTGGAATTACTCTGAATTGCATGTAACTCTGTAAAACCTGCCACCAGTCCATATTAGCAGTGGGAAATTTCCGTTCAACTGAAATTGAATATGGGATATATGGATATACTCTGACGGAATATGGGATATCCAGCGATTTACTACATCGCAGGCATTTTCTATCCTACAATTGTAGCGATCGGTATCCCTGGTAAGATATTGGAGTTGATACTGGATATGTATTCTACCGACGACATCTTGCTTTTGTTCAATTGCACTGTTAGGACATTTACTGAGCACAAATGCTACCGTCGCCTGAAATGTGTTTCTGGAATTGAGGATTCAAGCATCTGATAATTTTGTTACTCAGCTTCCAAATCATTTCTATGTGACGCTTTTTATTTCAATTGTCAATTGCGTTGATGCCGATATTGTCAGAGTTCCATAGTGTCACATTCCTCGGCGCTCTGAACCGACAGTGGTCGCTTTTCCAGATCAGAAGCTTTTTTAAACTGACCGGCCAATCGAAAATCGACACTCCGGTTTGTTCCTCCATAAAACGTTCAATTATAACTTATGCATTAAATCTCATGATTTTAAAACAAATGGTCCCTTCAGCTATTTCACAACAAACAATGTAAATGGTATTGTTTATGGAGTGACCGACCTTCACGGGTATGTGACGTGGAAATCAGATGCCCGGTTCTAATCTGTCAGAAAGTCACCAACCCATTGCTAATTCTGTCCATTGTTGTCCAGCCCGAGTGCACGGGCAAAATCCGCACAAATTGAATTTCTGCTTTTCACTTCGAAAAAAAAATTATACCCTGCGTAGCATTGGAAAAATTATGGGTATTCAGACATTTGCAGCTAACGATAATTCTGTGTTAAATTTCTTTCTCTCTAAATTTCTCGTAGTTAATTTAACGGCGATTGTGATCCTATCTCGGGGAAAATGCGGACTCTCCAAATGCATCACCCGTTATCTGGTTGGAATGGCAACAGCAGATCTGATGGCGGTTGTAGTTGTCGCTCTAGTGGAACAGACCAACAATATCTACATTTATTCTAGATTCCTGCTCATCACTCCTGTATGCGCAGTGACAGGTGTATTATTTGTTGTGACGTTGGACTGTTCTGTCTGGTTTACGGTCAGTTTTACTTTCGATCGTTTCATTGCAATAT
This sequence comes from Hemitrygon akajei, assembly GCF_048418815.1. NCBI lineage: Eukaryota > Metazoa > Chordata > Chondrichthyes > Myliobatiformes > Dasyatidae > Hemitrygon > Hemitrygon akajei. The sequence goes on from NW_027331948.1 coordinate 3,583,035, forward strand.
GTTGTCGAAAACTCGGGGATCGATATTGCACTGAGAGAACAGCAACGGTGGTTATGGTGACGGTGGTCATAGTGAGCTGCGGGAAAAGTGCCCCGTTTTACTTTGTTGTTGAACCTTACGTCATCATTGACAACATGCCGTGGCGTTGCGCCCTCACAGAAGAATACGCTACTTTACCCGTGTGGAAAGGAATCGAATTACTAGATGGCATTTCAACACCCGTGCTACCAATCGGCTTAATTCTTATCTTCAATGGATTAACAGTAAGACATATAATTGCGGCAAATAGGGTCCGCAGAGGGCTTCGGAAGAGCAGCGATAAACAGAAAGATGCCGAGGTGGAAAACCGCAGAAAATCGATGATTTTATTGTTTGCAATTTCAGCTAATTTCATATTACTGTGGATGCCCTATACAGTTCATTCCCTGAAATGGCAAACGGAAAATTACTATTACCTGGACAGATATTTGAGTTCCCCGGTATATATACTACAACAATCTGCGTACATGTTGCAAACTCTCAGTGTGTGCACCAATACTTGTATCTATACACTGACACAGAGGAAATTCAGACAAGAGCTGAAGAATGGAATGAAGTATGTTTTAACGTTAAATGGCCACCTGTGTAGATAACGCCCACTCCTATTGCAATTCAGCTCAGTTTTAGAATAACACAGTTGGAATAAATCATTAGGTTTGGCAAATATGTCATAAATTCAAGCAGTCTTGTGCCTGTTCATCCTGAAATGAATAAATTCCAAACTATCACAGAGACTTGACAATCATCCTGGAAACGTTACCACAGCATAAAAGCCAGGACCAACAGGCTCCAGGATTGCGTCACCCACCAGGCCATCAAACTGATTAAATCACGCTGAGTTAAGTGTTATTCTATGTCATATTGACTGTTCAATTTATTATAAGTGATTATAAGGATTGTAGATTGCACATTTAGACGGAGACGTAACATAAAGATTTTTATTCCTCATGCATGTGAAGGATGTAAGAAATAAAGTCAATTCAATCACAAGGGGAGGATTGACTTCCGAACTTTTCGGGATTCCGATGTTTCAAAATGCTCATAATCGCTTAAAAAGAATTAAGGGAAAGTCTTTTAAACACAGGGAGAGCTTCACACTCTCACTATTACGGAAAAGGAGGACGCCGTGGTGTGATCGCATGTTAATAGACTGTGAGTGGAACTTAAAAGTAGGAAGGGAACAAACTCTCGTTTCAGACTACTCAGTACAGAGCTCGCATCACCAAAACAGAAACAGTGAGACAATGAAAGATCAGGACAATTATTCTGCATAGGTGCAAATATTATCACAGCTGTTGTCATAGGCAACTTAAACATAAGGTAGGAGTTAAGGCAAGAAACAAGAGCATGACGAGAGAGAATGTTGGAGAGATAAGAGATAAAGTAGTAAGCATTGGTCTGAGTGCAAGAACGCAGTGAACGTCCTGAATGATCCTTTGGTTCACCAGTGAGCGGGACGCTTATAAATGTGTATACAGCGAAAGAACAACAGCAGACAAGAAAAAACAACATGCAGACGCATGAAGAAGTGAAAAATAGACGGATGAAGCAGAAGAGTCGATGTGGAGTATATTAATTCTGTGAGGTATAAGACTAGGTTCCCGATGGTACAAACGTTCAGAAAGTTAAGTGGCCTGGGATCTAGTGAAACCTGGCTGCTTAGATTTAGAACTGGCTATCCAACGGTAGTGGATGGAGTGTAATCTGTCTGCAGGACAGTGGCTAGTGATGTTCTCCAAGGAAGGTATAATTTTAGTACACCTTACAAATATGTCTAGGTTCTGCTGTTATAGTATCCTAACAGATAGATTTTAATAAGACCATCCTGCAGGACTTGGATCATTTAAGGAGTTAGAGCTGATTTTGAAAGTAAAATACTGAATCCGGACTGAAACTGCAAGCTATCTAAACTGAAATCACGTTTACTTATTACAGGGTAGGTGCTACCATTACATCAAAACATTTTTTTCCCCAGTGGAACCCTACAACTCAAGATCAGCATTTCAAAATATTCAGCAGCATCCTTTGTTGCTTTCCAAATGAAACAGTCTCCTAGAAAGCGAATTTAACAGGTATCCCCTTCCGATTAGAGGGGTTAGTTGTTCCTTGTATCTCATTTTCTCGCGCTCCACTCATTTTCCTCAGTCCTCGTGCCCCAGTATGTATGGGTTCAGAAGGATCAAACATTTCCAATGCCTTTTTTAGATTCATCGGTTCAGTAAGACACCAGTATCTTCAACAATCTATCTGAGGCCTCTAGTCGCAAACAGTCCTGCGCTGCTGCTGTTACAGACACCCCATAAAGGTCCATAAACGAGATGCAAATGCAGTGAAATGTTCACCTCTGCTCTTGTAAATTTTGACTAACGTGTCGACCGTGTCCCTTCTGTTATAACACCCATAACAGCTATTATTGTGGTTTCTTTTTTGGTACCTCAATTGTTCCACATCATGTCGTGCATATCTGGCAAGGACGAGTGTATATTTGGATGTAAACACACGTAACCCTCGGTTATGCTAACGGCTTAATCAAGGGGAAGACAGACTCAGCCACCAGCCCCCTCCGGCCAAACAGAAGACATCTTGTTCAGGTGGATGCTGCGTAATGCGTTTCCCTGTTGCAAATAAATACCACGAGATAATAAAGAGTACACAATAAAATGACAGAACTTGTAATTCTTAATTTGACTGGATGCATGTAAATACAAAAGCCCATTCACATGAAACAGTCTATTGCAAACAAGGGAGCTCACGTATCGGTCCAATCGTTCCACATCGACATCCTCGGGGCGGAGTCGGCCCTCGCTTTAAGTCCAGTCCGTCTGGTGATCCGCCAGCTCTCTCCATTCGCGTCTTCTCTCTTCTTCTCTGTCCAACAAAAGACCGTCAAATCCTTGCTTCCAGACCCAGACGAAAGAACGGAATGCCTCTCATTGGATATCCCACATACAAAGCATCTGTTCGCCTTACTCATTACTTATGGTGTGAAGCATTACAGAGAGGCCGTTACATTAGCAGTGGAACCTTACAGCGCGTTGCACTCCTCACAGCCCCCCCCCCCACTCAAATTTAGTCATGTCCTCATGACATTACGATAATTCACCAACCCTTCCTGCAATACACAAAGTCCATTTCTGGTGTAAGAATGCAGTGACAAAGCCTTCCCAAAACGGTAGGAGTCACACTCTCCACCCCCGTGCTACGTAGGCCAGCCTATCAGGTGGTCTCTCTATTCTCTAGAGGTCTGGACCCATCAGCTAATTCTTCAGGTTCAGACACAACTGTGGATACTTCTGGTCTACTTGGCCAGGTCTCCACCGGTATTGCAAGTGCCCACTAACGACTCAGAACCCTCAGTCCAATGGCCAGCACCCGCTTCAACCCTTGCAGGATCCCCCAGCAGCCCAGGATGTACGCAGATAGGCCCCACCCCGAATTTCACCTGACTCAGCGGGAGAAGGGTTGGGAGTCTCTTCTTCAATCACTGGGGAGTTAGCAAAAGGCAGCATATGCCACACATTCTGGGCATCCTCCGAATCAGTATCCATCTCAGGACTGGAGGACGCCCTAACCTCTCCTGTTGTGGGTCCTGCAGTCACTCAGCGTTTCCGCAGACTCCAAGAGGAGATGTAGGCTCCAGGTTGGGCTCTGGGTTTAACTGCACCTGTTGTCCAAGGGGTAGCAGTTGTTTTTCCAATGGGGAATATTGACAGGCCCATTCCCATCCTCTGGTTTCTGGTTTGTCTTTTGCCTCTCCACCACATAGGGCTCAGCCGCACAGCGGTCAGCCAACTTGTTTCCCAGGAATCTCCAAGTTCCTTATGAGGGCCCGATCTCCCGGCAGGAGCTGGGAAAACTTAATTTTTAATCGTACTTCCTCTTTTTTCCTTGATTACGTTTAGCAGCCGGGATCGCAGCTAATTCATAAGTCCTTTTCAGCTCTCTGCTCATGTCAGATTGTATTCATTTTTCATACATTAAATTGTTCCTTTGATCATTTGAATATTGTTGGGGAGAGAGACTTACCTGTGGGAAGCAACAGTGGTCGTGCTTCTGGCACTGAGTGTGGGCCTGTGGCTGAGAAGAGTGGGGAAATGAAGCATGTGGCATTAGTAAGGGACTCTATAGTCACAGAGGTAGATGGTATGTGGATGCGAAAGTGAAGCATGGGTGGTAGTTTGCTTCAAGGTGCCTGAGCCCTGTATAGATTGCTACAAAAGTCAAAGGAAGAAGAGAGGAGGGCCTGAAAAACAGAATATAGAAAGTTGGGAAGGAATCTATGATGCGGTACCTCGAGGAGTAGTAATCTCGGGATTGCTGCCTGTGCTACGCGACAGAAAGGATAAGGGTAGAATGAAGTGGCAGATAAATACATGGCTGAAGAATTGGAAGAAAAGCAGGGATGAAGATTTTTGGATAATTCGGACGTCTTCCGTGGCAGGAGGGACCTGTATAAAGGCGCCGGATTGCACTTGAATCCGGGGCCTCGGGCTATATTCTTGGGGGCGGATATACACGAGGTGTTTGGTGTGGTTTAGACAGGGGAAATACAACCAGAATAATGGAGCTGAAGACAAGCCTGAAGGTTTACAATTAGATAATGTGTCGGACATGAATGTTAGGAATTACAAGCCAATATTTGGATATAAATGCAGACAGCGCGGAGAGTTACATTATACCACAGAGGCACAATTCAAAAGTCCGAATCATGCAGGACTGAACGTAAATGCGCGAAGCATTCGGTATAACGCGAACGAATTGGAGATTGATTGGCATGACATTCTGGGCATCACTGAGTCATGACTGAAAGAAGGCCATACTTGGGAGATCGAAAGATAAACTTTGTATCGAAATGAGAGGCGGAAAGTCTTAGGCGGTGCGCATATGTTGGTAAGAGATGGAATGACAGTATATCTTTCGACAGAGGTGACATAAGGTCAGAGAATATATAATTTTGTGAGTGGAGTTAAGAAATTGCAATGGGTAAAATAAACCATTATGAGATTCACATATAGACCTCTAAAGAGTGCCCAAGATGTGGGGTAAGTTTGCAAAGGGAGCGGGAAAAAGTATGTAATAAGGGCAAAAAAAATTGTAATGGGGGTTCAAAATTCCAGGGGATTGAGACAACTGGTGTTGGATCGCAACAGAGGGAATTTGTTGAATGCCTATGAGATGGCTTCTAAGAGAAGCTTGCGCTCGAGCCTAATCGGGCAAAGGCTATCTTCGATCGGGTTATGTGTAATAACCCAGGTCTTATTAGGGAGCTTAACTTAAGGAACACTCGGGAGACAATGAGCATAATAGGATTGAACTCAAGCTGAAGTTTGAGAGGCGGAAGGTTAACTCACATGGATCAGTATCGGAATGGAATGAAGGGAATCAGAGATGCGTGGAATAGAAACTTGCCCAGGTGGATTGGAGGACTATACTGTTGGGGATGACGGCGGAACCGAGATGGCTGAAGTTTGTGCCGTACACAAAGCGCAGGCTTGATAATTCCCACATAAGAAGAAGATCGTTGCTGACAGAGGAAGTTAAAGACGAGATAAAAATAAAGAAAAGCGCATAAAAGGTAACAATAACGGGAGTATTGCCAAGAGTCATGTGCCCCATATCTCCAAAAGGATGTGTTGCCGTTATAGATACTCCAGATGAAGTTGACGAGAATGATTACGGGAATGAAGAGATAAACATTAGAGGACGGTTTGTATGCTTTCGGACTGCACTCACTGGAACTTCGAAGACTGCGGGGGAATCTTATTGAAACTTGCCGTATGTTGAAAGAAACGGATCGTGTGGATGTGGAAAGGTTGTTTTCTATGTTGGGTGCATCACATCTAGAGGGCACAGCCTCACAATTGTGGACTCGAGGGAAGGCGAGATTTCTTTTTTAACCACAGAGCGGTAAATCTGAATGCTCTGCCACAGACTGCATTGGAGCGACGTCGGTGCATTTATTTAAGGTGGAAGTTGATCGTTTTCTGAGCGGTCAGGTCATCCAGATGATATGGCGAAAAGACGGGTATATGCAGCTGAGTTAGATCCAGGATCAGCCATGATACAATGGCGGAGCAGAGCCCCCAATTTGATTGATAGGTACTTTATTAATAAATGCACGTTCAATCTTCTACTCTGCTGTCACCGTGATTTTTAAGTTGGAGGTTGCAATTAAGTGAACTATTTGCAAATATTCCTCCTCTGGGATACTGTAATGTATATGTAGGGGGTATTGGCGGATTCGGAGTGCGCACCCATTTGGTCATGCAGACCGATGTGTGAGTACACGTGGATTTGAATGTGTTAGAGGAGTTGGGGTTTCGTTTACAGGTACTTTAATAAATAATGAACTTTAAACTTCAGCGTTCTTGCTATTTTTAAAGTGGACTAAACAATGTTGTGAAATGTTTAAAATAACCTTTGCTCTGGGATAAATAATTATACATGTAGGGACCCATTCGGTTTTGAGAGTGGACAGAGATTTGGCGATGTGCACTGCGAAATTGCGTACATACAGATTTGGGAGTGTTGATGAATTTTGATGGGTGACTAATCTCAAGGTCCTTTTTTATCGATACTCTCATAATAAATGAACATACAACTTTGAACTTTGAAGGAGTGGGCAGCTATTCTGTGAACTGTTTGATACGACTATTGCTTTTGGATAATCTAGTGTGCATGTGGGGTTGTCTATGTGTTTGCGGTGCACTTTGATTCTGGGTTGCTCGAATTTGGTGATGTGCGCAGATTTAGTGTTGCACAAGGATTTGGCGACGTTAGCAGGTTTAGAGTGTGTTCTCGAATATTCCGGTGCACACGGATTTGCAGTTACACGCAGACATGGGCGTGTTGGCCGATCAGCGTTGCAATTGAATTTTGGGCTGCTTGCGGAGTTTTTAATGTCGGAACACCCATTTTCAGATCTTTTTGAAATGATTCTGCTTCGGGTTAAACTATAATGCATGTGGCGTTGGCAGTGTGTTTGTGGTGCGCACTGATTTACGGATTGCACAGATTCAGTGCAGTGTCCGGCAAATAAAGGTGCTCACCGATTTGGGAAAACGGAAAAGATTTGTGGTGTCACTGGATTTGCACTGGTGACGTATGTTAAGATTTCAGTCACAAATACGTTCACAATCAATGCACATTGACATTTCATCGGTACTCTTGTGGTTTTTTAATGGAGACAGCTATTTTGTGAACTGTGTGAAATGATTATTCCTTTACGGTACTCCACTGTGCATGTCGGGGTATCAGCGGGCTTGGGGTGCGCACTTACTTGGGATATGAGTAACCCCTTGGATTTAGGGATGCACACGAATTTGGGTGTGTATGCGCATTTGGGACAGTGGCTCTGTCACGTTTACACACATGTAGGTATCTGCACATTCGGATGTATGACGAAACTCGATATTGTTTCATTGATACAGCTATTTTATGAACTCACTGTAATGATTCCTGTTCAGCGATAATCTCATGTGCATGGCGGGGTGTGGAGGGCAGGTGGTATCAGCCGGCTTGGGGTGGACGTATTTGTGGTTGCTTGTGGATTTGAGGGAACACAGGTATTTGGGCTTCCTGTGGAGTTAAGTGTGCCCGCTGATGTTGGGGGTGTTTGCGGTTTGAGGAAAACACAGATTTGGGGGTAAACATGGATTTGGTGCACACGGGTTTGGGGATGCTCACAGAGTTAGGGATACATCGGCAAATCCGGCTGCTTCGTACTTAGTGGATGCGAAAAGAGTTAGGGATCTGTATGCCAAACAGAGGTGCACGCGGACTTGGGGTGTGCAGAGATTTTGTGTGTGGTTTCGAATAGTTTGTTGGATTCGGAATGGGAGTGGACAGAGATTCGGGAGCACACGGATTACAAGCGATATGCGGTGTGATGAATCTCAAGGCACTTTGAATTTTGAACTTTGTCCTTGATATTGCTTAGAGCAGAGACAGCTATTATAAGAATGTTTCTCGCTCTGGGGTAATCTAATGCGCACGTGGCGGTGACAGTGGGTTTGGGGATGTACTCAGATTTACCTCTGCTGGAGAAGTTGGGAGTGCACACAGATTTGGGGATGTCGGTGTGTTATGTGGTGCACACTGATTTCTGGGTTGCATGTTTGCTGGGTGCTGCAGATGGATTTGGGTCTGCGCACATGGTCTGAGGGTGCGTGCGGATTTGGGGATGTGCGCACATTTAGGGGTGTGTTGAAAATGGCTGCGAATGGAAAGGTGTACGTAGATTGATTTAGAAATGTGACAAACTCAAGGATGTTTTATTTTTTAGATACCCTCATGATAAACGAACTTTAAATGTTGAACGCCATCCTTGCTCTATTTTTAAGGTGGAAAAAACATTTTCTGCAGTGTTTGAAGGGGATCTTTATCTGGGATAATCAATTATGCATGCGCAGCTGTCAGAAATTTTGGTGATGCGTATGCATTTTGTTTTGCACTCTGACTTGGTCAGTGCGTGCCGATTTGGGGATTTAGGGGTGTGTCCGCGCATATAGGTTCACATGGATTAATGGATGCCGGTGGATTTTGGGTTTGACTAGTCTCAAATTTGTATCATTTACGGATGCTTAAGTTTGTTCTTGCAGTATCTTTAAGGTGGAGACATTTACATTCTGAACCGTTTCAAATGATAGTTTTGCTGGGATGATCAAATGTGCATATAGGTGTTTCTGCAGATATGGTCACGGATTTGAGGTATTCACGGATATAGGGAAGTCTGCAGATTTTGGGGTGTGTCTGCGAATATTTGAATGCACACGTTTTTGCAAGGTGTCAGTGCATTTGGAGGTGTAATGAAACTCAAAATTGTTTCATTTATAGATACTTTATTACATGTTTATAATGCATGTATAAACTGAACTTTGGCCTTGCTGTTTCTGTAAGGTGGAGGCAGCTATTGTGTGAACTGTTTGAAATGATGTTTATTTTTCCTCTGGGATAACGAATGTGTATATGGGGGTGTCAGCGTGATTGTCGGTTAGAAACAAAGAAACATAAATATAGAAAACCTACAGCACAATACAGGGCCTTCGGTCCACAAAACTGCGCCGATCATATCCTTAACTTAGACATTACCTAAGGTTACTTATAGCGCTCTATTTTTCTGAACTCCATGTACCTGTCCACGACTCTCTTAAAAGACCATATCTTATCCGCCTCCACTATCATCGCCGGCAGCCCATTAGACGCACTCACCACTCTCTGCGTAAAAAAATACCCCTGATATCTCCTGCACCTGCTTCCAAGCACCTTAAAACTGTCCGCTCTGGTGCTACCCATTTCTGCCGTGGGGAAATAAATAGCCTCCGACTTTCACAGGATCAATGTCTCTCATCATCCTATTCAACTCTATCAGATCATATCTGATCCTCCGTCGTTGCAAAGAAGAAAGGTCGAGCTCACTCAACCTATTATCAATAGTCATGCTCCCCAATCCAGGCAACATCCTTGTAAGTCTCCTCTGCACCCTTTCTATGGTTTCCACGACTTTCCTGTAGTGAGGCGACCGAAATTGAGCACGGTACTCCAAGTGGGGTCTGACCAGGGTCCTACATAACTGCAACATTAAACTCGGTGTTAAGTTCCTAAACTCAATGCTGCGATTGATGAAGGTTAATGCAACTGTATGCCGTCATAACCACAGAGTCAACCTGCGCAGCAGCTTTGAGCGTCCTACGGACGCGGACCCCTCTGATCCCGCAGACCCTCCACTTTGCCAAGAGTCTTACCATTAAAATTATATTCTGCCGTAATATTTGACCTACCAAAATGAACCATCTCACACTTTGTGACGAACTGCATCTGCCACTTGCCAATCCAGTTTAGCATCCTCTCAATGTCAGCTGCGACGTCTGACTGCCCTCCACACTATGCACAATAACTCCAACCTTTATGTCATCAGCTAATTTAGTAACCCATCCCCTCACTTCTTCATCCAGGTCATTTAAAAAACTCACAAAGTGTGGGGGTCCCAGAAAGGATCCCTGTGGCAGACCACTGGTGACAGACCTCTATGCAGATATATGACCCATCTGAAACTCAGTTTGTGCCTTCTGTGGGCAAGCCAGTTCTAAAGCCCCATGGATTCCATGCCTCCTTACTTTCTCAATAAGCGTTTGATGGAGTCCCTTGTCAAATGCACGGCCACTGTTGCTTCCCCCAGGTAGACCGTCCCCCAACAGTACTCAAGCTATACTTATTATCAAGGTGAAAAGCAACAGGGGTGCTCTCTAGACTCCAATCCTGCCTTTCCCTCAACAGACGGTTACCCACTTATCCGATACCCTAGGATCCGGTGTGTCTACCTGCACATAGCTCCTATCTATCACCTCCTCACTTTTCCTGAACAGACAAATGTCATTGTGTTGCATCTCCAATTCCCTAACATGGTCCCTAAGTACTTCCCACATGTGACACCGGGCACAGAATAACGGCCTCACGCACTTTTTTCCTGTCTGTATTCTACACAGTCAACCTACCTCGCCTCAACCCGTTATCGCTGACACCTCATTGAAGCAAAGACTTCCTACTCTATTTCTCTCTACTCTGTCGCCCGCTCCCCTGACGTCCGCTCTCTAAAGTTTTCTCCTTTTAAACTCTTCTCGGTCTTCTCCCTGGCTGACGTCCACGCGCTTGCTCAGTCGTGAAGAAGTAAATCGCTGAAGAAGTAAACGTCTTCTTTTCTCGCTGTTTTCATTGGTTGACGTTCACGCACTTGCGCAGTTGTTCGCCGATCAAAACTGCTGAAGAAATTTCAAAGGATTCAAAGGTTTCAAAGGTAAGAATAATGTCAGAGAAATGTGTATAATATAAATCCTGAAAATCTTTTTCTTCGCAAACATTGACCAAAACAGAGGTGTGTGCCAAAGCATGAATGACAGCTGTAATGAACGTTAAGACCCCAATGCAGCACCACCGTCCCACGGGCAAGCAGCAGCTAAGCAACGATCCGCTTCCCCGTCAGCAAACAAAGCATTGGAGCTTCCCTCCGCGCACCCAAGCGTACAGCAAAGAATCAATAAGGACAGTGACTTGCTGTACCTCAAAGACTACTCGATCATCGTGTAAGTCGACATTCCATAGGCTCTTTCTCTCTAATAAGGGGAAAAAAATGTGTCTCCGTGTCACTGTGAGAGGGGAGATATAACAAACAAATTCGAGTTTCCGGATTTGCGAATGTGCACAGATTTCAGGATAAACAAGATTGAATATGGGTCAATCAGTTGGTTTGAGGTTGTACACAAATTTGGAGTGCACACGGATTAGGCGTTGCGGAAGAATTATGTTGCACTTCAGGATTTATGGGTGTGCGCAGATTTAGGGGAACGACGGCGAATATAGGTGCACACGAACTTTTGTCGGTGAATTTCGGGGATAGTGACAAATCTCAAAGATATTTCATTTACAGAAACTGTAATAAAATTTGAACTTTGAGCATTGTCTTTTTATTTTTTGTTTGTTTTTATTATTATTCTAATGTGAGCCAGATATTTCAGAATTATTTGAAATGATTCTTGCTCAAGGATAATCTAATCTGCACTTAGGTGAACATGCGCTGCATAGACAGAGCGGACAGCCGGTATTTTGCCCTGAAGTTGAAGTGTCTAATATCAGAGGGTTTGTATTCAATTTGAAAGGGGGAACAGTACCTCATAAGTCCTTTTTCACCCTGTTTACTTTTTTTATTTACTTTGTAATTTCGTGTAATTCTGTATATTTTTTCCCTCACTGTTGCTGTAAGAATAATCAACCTAAAAAAGCAGTAGTTCTAAACTTGACTCGGAATGTTTTCATACGCATAGTGGTGTGTATCTGGAATGAATGCCAGGGATTGTGCGTGAGGCAGTTGCGATACCGGCTATTAGATACACATGAGTATGTGGAGAATAGAGGGCTGTGGACCTTGTGTGGGCAGAAGTGTGACATGAAATGATCAGTCCAGTTGGTTCTGATCAACATAGGGTCAATGCTGTACTGTTCTATGCTGGTAGGAAAACTGTTGGAATGATGTGTGCATATCTGATCGACCGCCTCCGGAAGTTTGCGAATATCCCAGAAAGGCGTTGCAAAGATTCACGGATTTTGTTGCAGGAACTGGAGGACTCGGCTCAGAAGGAGACTGTATAGTGTCTGGACACGGATGCAAAACTGAGGGTGATGGAACAGTGGTACTTTCCTCTGCCTCCGCAGACCCTCTGTCATGGTGCAATTGTACGACAATGTAAGGAGTGACAAATAACACAAAATATTCATAACAGAAAGCGTTGTGCAGAACTCACAAACACGTTTTGCATCGCAACTACAACTGCCACTGTTCACCATGCAAGATAGCCCTCAGCTTTAGTAGAACTAGCAATCTCAAGTTTGCTGCCTGAGCGACATTATAACGAACGCAAGAATAGCAGGATCAGACATATTAAATTAATCCCGGCTAAGGGACTGGTGTAGAGGGCAGGGCTTCAGGTTCCCAGATTATCGGGGCCTCTTCTGCGGAACAAACGACCTGCAGAAAAAGGATGGGTTCCCCTGAACACAAATGGGACCAATTTCCGAGCAGGCAGGTTTAATGGCGCTGTTCGAGATGGTTTAGCCTAATTTGGCAGCGGGATGGGAACCGGAGTGATAGGGCTGAAGAACGGGGAAACAGAAAGATAGCGTACAGCGGAGATGGGAACCGGAGTGATAGGGCTGAAGGACGGGGAAACAGAAAGATAGCGTACAGCGGAGATGACAGAAAAGACATCCAAGAGCTGAGGCATAATCACAGCCAGTGGAGTGCGTTACAGGTCAATAGAAGCGTTGTGCCCTTAAAACAGAAAGAAACAAAAACTGCACCAGGAAAGTTATATTTGAATACACGCAGCACGAAAGAAAATAGACGATCTGGAAATTCAGCTACAGACAGCCAAGTATGACGTTGTGGCCATCTCATGAAACTTGGCTAAAGGAAGGCCGCCATTGCGTGCTGAACGTTCAAAGATATACTGTGTATAGGAAAGTTAATTAATAGGCAGGGGGTGTGGTCTGGCAATTTGTATAAGAATATTAATTCATTAGAAAGGGATGATATAGGTACAGGAAGTGTAAAGAACCCTGTGGGTTGAATAAACAAAGGACAAGGGTAAAACGACCCCAATGGCAGTTGTCATCAGGCATCAAAACAACAACTGGGGTGTGGATTACAAATTATAGCGGAAGACCAACGTGATGATAATTGTTAGGGACATTAATATGAAACTCGATTGGGAAAACTAGACCAGTACTGGACCTCAAGACAGAGATTTCTGAGAGTGGCATTTTAGAACAGCTTGTTGTTAAGCCTACTCGGGGATCGGCTGTGGTAGGTAGGGTGTTGTACAACGATCCGGAGCTGATAGAGAGGTTAAGGCTAAGGGACATTTAATTAGTATTCACAATATGATCGAATTCACTGAAATTTGAGTGGAAGAAGGAACTGTATTCCAATGTGTCGGTATTTCAGTGGAATAAGGGAAATTACAATAGAAGGAGAAGGGAACCGACCAAGAGTGACTGTGAAGAAAACTTAGCAGGAAAGAGAGCAGAGCAGCAATGGTTTATTCCAAATAAGATGAAATTTTCGAACGGAAGAAGGACAATACCATGGTTGACAAGTGAAGTCAGAAAGTGAAAGCAAAAGAGAAGGCTTACAAGCTCCTTTATTTTTTCAGAACTAGGATCCAGGGATAACAGGTTAGCCTCAAAAATCAATTTAATCGATCCGGGAGGTAAGGTGCAACAAGGATGTCTCTGGATGCTGAGGCCAGTGAGTTGTGGGGAACAGCTGTAAGCAGCTGTTATGCTACTGTAAGAGAACAAACCCAAAATGCTGAAGGAACTGAGCAGACCAGGCAGCAACCAGGGAGAACAGAATTCTGACAGACACCATTCATCAGGCCTGATCTTTTCCTATAAGTAGGAAAATAGAAAATATAACATGAAAGCAGCTGAAATGAAATACATCACAACATTTATTTATAACGATTACTGAGTTTCAAAATCCGAATCAGCGGGTATGTCACCCCTTTCTTCAGTTCCTCTCGGAATTTGCTCTGGGTCAGGGCGTAAATACACGTGTTGGTGCAGGAGCTGAGAACCTGTAGCATCACCGATGTATGTTCTGTGATGTAACGGGGATCGGTGATAGAATACACAAAACTCATTGAAATCCGTTGATAGATATAAAATACCACCTGTGTTATCCACAACAATATGAAACTACCGGTAATGCTGAAGAGTAGAACGATGGCCTTGCGTCGGTTCTCCACCTCTCTGTCCTTGTCATTCTCTCCGCTCCTTTGTCCCTTCAGCCCCCTGCGGGCTCGACTGGCCGTTAAAATCCTTCTGACAGTCAGAACATTGAACAGCAAAATCAGAAAGAATGCGACACAAGGGGTTAAAATCCGGTGTAACAACTCAAATGCCGCCCAGGACGGAGAGTTAACGAAGCTCGGTTTGTAAGCACAATTCCAGGGAAGACCATTAATTATAAGAACATGCTCCAATGTAAAGCTCCAGGGGACACTCTCCAAACAGGCCAGCACACTCACTGTCCCGATAACCACAGCCGCCGTTCTCTCGGTGCAATATTTTGTTTTCAGTTTCTCACAGCAAATGGCCACAAATCGATCGACGGTGAAAGCGACAGTCAGCCAGACAGAGGTCGCAGTGCTCGCAAAAATCAACCAAAAACAGAGTTTGCACACGGGAGTGAAGAACAGGAATGATTGGGGAAAATAAATCTTCGCAGTCCACCTCAGCAGCGGATCGGAAATAACGACCAGGAGATCGGCCGCTGCCATTCCCACCAGGTAGCGAGTGACACATTTGGAGAGACCGCACTTTCCCCGGGACAGGATCACAATCGCCACCAGGTTCACTGGAAGAGAAACAGAAACAGCAAGTTGAGAAATTTCTGAGCAGAAACTAATGTAGCAGCGTGAGGGGATTCAGTAATATTTCAC